>NW_007731237.1:107210-112466 GCF_000696425.1 Galeopterus variegatus | reverse complement strand
GCCGCACTCTCCCGAGTGCGCCACGGGCTCGGCCCAATGAGAAGGGTTTTGACAGGAATTTAACATCTGCGACAGTAGAGATGTACCAGGGGTCTTCAAAAAGTTCATGGAAAGGTTCATATTATCTTTCAATTCCATTTTAACAAGGATTTTTTTTCTAGTATTACCTCATCTAATCCTCACCGCAACAGTATTATTTGTCTCTATGATTAAGAAAAAGCCTTGGGGACATTGACTGACTCACGTACAATCATGCAGCTAAGAACGTCCCAGCATACATAAACTCAGTTATATCAGACCCAAAAGTTTGTGCTCTTTCCACTAAAGAGACGTCTCCTTGGCAGGGCAGGCATTGAGTTTTGCATTTTTTTATATAGTGCCCAGTGCTGAGCTCAGAGTGTAGGTCCATAATAAATAACCACTTGATTGAATTAATCCAAAAACACACTTGCAGGAGACAGGCTGAATAAATGGCAAAGAAGTGACCTCAATAAGGGAGGACAAAGGACAATGTAGACATTTGACACATGAGTTCTTCATCTATGTACTGGACTGAACCACATTGGTCTTTTTTCAGATCCCTCGATACCAAAAATTTCCATCTAATTTGGTGGCAGTTTTCTCCTCTAGGTTCAGCTGATTATCACTTTCCACTGTCTCCTGCCACTGCACAGTTATACTTTGGTTCTTGCCTCCCCCTTACTTTCCCACCTACTCCTGGACACTCCTGAGCAGGCTTTCCAGTAGGATCTTATTTTGATTTTTTGCAGAGTTCTTCTTAATATAGCACTGTTCTCAAGAAATGCTCTTCCACAACACTAATTAAAATGAAAGCTAACGCTGAGGTTGGTGGCACCCAATTAAACATGGATCAAAAGCCATGTGTTATGAATGATTCCCACTTAGGGCTCTTTTTCTCTTTTTCTGTATCCTGTATGGTTAATGTCAACTCAAAGTCAATTCTGCAGTAAAATTGCAACCCCTGAATTTAGTCTTTTCAATCACTGAGTCCGCACCACAAGATGTCCTACTACATAATATTCCAAATATTCTGAGATGTACTTTCACAATCCCTTGAATCACAATTCAAGACCTTGGTCCTCTGGGAAACACTTTAGGCCAGCGCCTTCATCTGGCCCTGTGGGGCATCATCTCTCTTAAGTATTAGAGTGTTCTCTCAGTTCATGTTTTCGCTAGTGTTGTTTATCACATCCAGATTGAGATGACTATTGTTTCTGATCACTGACCCCATGCTCATTTCTCTTAGACATGTCCAAGATTATGTGCAATTTCTCTGAGGATGAGAGATGTTTTTATACTGATTCTTTCAATGCTATATATAAATATTAATATAAAAATAATAATATTTTTTGCTCACAGGCCTCTAGTGTTTATTAAACACACACTCACACAGGCACTAATATAAATTCTCCAAATACACCTTACGATTCTGCTGTGATGCCAAAGTCCTTCCATTTGAGGGTATTGCTCTGACAACAGTAACATTTTCTCAGTTTTCTAAACATGGCTATTCGTCCATCATTTTCCTTTTTGGATTAGGATAAATTAACAGCTCAAAAGAGGAAATTCTTAGCTAGACCTATTTCCTTTACAATCATTTATAAACTTTTTACTATTTTTTTTATTTGTAAAACATGTTTAGTTTTTCAAAACCTACACCTTCCAGAAAATTTGCCTTTTCCCCTGACCTTCACTATAGCCTAAGGCCTCCACTGACTAAACAGTCTATGCTATCGGTGCATCTTTAGTTCCAATTAGCCTCACTTTCCAGCCTTCCCCGACATTATATCCATGAGTACAGATGCATATATGTGAATTTTGAACATTTTTATATACAGTTTGATCAGGGCTAAGGCAAATGTGGCAGACAAAAATTTAATTTGGAATTTTTCATACATGATGGAGTGACTACATCTAATTCCCAAGGTATAAACGAATACCCTGAGATCTCCAGCATGTGGTGTAATCCAATGTCATAGGAGTTCTACAATGATACAATTAAATTCATCAAGAACAAGTCATAAAGGTGCCATGACATATAGATACAAATATATGTTAATGTATTAATATTACATATAAATGCAATTGATGTTATTGTACAGGTGGATGTAATGTGCTAGGTACAATAAAGTTGATGAAACAATCAATTACATTTGGGAGAGATGATAAAATGGGAGCAGGGAAGGATTTTACTCTTAAGGTAGATTCCACAGCCAAATCTGGATAAAACAGACATCCCAGTGGGTGCTAGAACCAAGATGCCACCATGAAGGAAAGTGGCACGTGTTACTTCTGGGTCAATGTATTTAGGAGCCTGTACCCATCCCGTCAGTGCTCTCTCTCTGTCCTAATGCCTTGGAATCCCTGAGTTGAGATGGCATCATCACAAGATGGAAGTTGCCAGAATTAAAATTCTATGTTCTATATAAGCTGGTTCTCCACACAGACATTCCTAGTCTCCCAAAGCCATTGCATGGGTCCAGACCATTTCCCTGTTTTATTCAAGATAAAAGGATTTTTTCCCCTCTCTGTTGTAAATACCTTCCATTGTTTTCAGTGACTTTTGAGGAAACAGGAGGACAATTGCCTTTACTCTACCAACTTGAAGTAGTATTTCTTGAGACCTGCTCTTCTGATTCAAATGCAGTTTAGACTTCTTTTGTTCTTTGTCATTAACTGTCCATGATTCTTGACAAAAATTAAGTATACACCTCTGAAAAGGAGAAGTCAATCTAAGGAACAGATAAAGTTGAGGCCAAACCAAAGTCACAAGTTCCAAATTCCATAGAACAGCTCTTCACCGGTGAATAAAACTCCTTAGAGGCCATTAAAAGAATACAATAAACTACAACTTGGGAGTTTATGAAAAAACAGAATGATAGCTATTTTCCTTCTTTCTGTTTTCACAGTGATCAGCATAGTTACATTTTGGCGCTGGATACACTGGACTATAGCAGAGAATATAAATGGTGCCCAACTAACCAGGCACTGAGAAAAGAGCTCCAGGGTTGTCTCTGCATAAACACAGCCAAAGGAGAGGCTGCTTGAAGGGCGAGTGCTTGGGAGCCAGAGGGGCACTGAGACAGCTGCAGGCTGAGGGGAGCAGCCAGACAAAAGGCCACTTGGCCTTACTGACCCCATGTCAGATAGCCTCATCGTTCATGTCCTTATCTTCTTATTTTTGCCCCACAATGTTCATGATAAAGGATAATAATACCTTTATACCTCTTTTACTCTTTGTATCAAGCTGAAGAACATATCAGATGTTTAAGTTAAAACGTTATTACTCTTTCCTAAGGTTTGACCACATTAGATATAAGAACACACATAAGACAATTGTAACCACAAAGCAGGTACTATATACTTAGCAGTTAAACAGAAATGCTGTGGGTAACCAGGAATAAAGATGGAAAAATTATTTTCAGAAGGGTTTCTGAGACTGGGAATGGAAAGCTGGTTTCTGCAGGTGAGAGACCCATTGAACATGTGTTTCTTTTTTAGTGAAGACATGAAATAAGAGCTTTTCCAAATTGTATTGTTACACGTGACCATGACTGTGAAAGATTGTTGAATTACAGACCTTTCTGAACTCAGAGTTATTTCAAAGAAGCAACTTTCTTTTAATGTAAAATATATACAGAAATTTATTTTCTATGGTTATTTCATATTTGCTCTGGAATTGAATAAGATTTACCTTTTTAAAGAAATGGCAGCGTCAATGGAAGTCATGTTTGTGTCTCTGTTGCTTGGCATAATGTGATATATATATAATGTTAACAAACTTTGGAAAAATTAAAGGTGGAAGAAGCAAAAACCAAGGTCGGTAATGAATGGAAAGACCACAGACTTTGGAAATTTTGGCCTTGGTTAAAATGCTGGCTTCTCGATGTGCAGAAAATTACTTAGCCTTTCTTAGCTTCTTAGCCTTAATCTCTTCTATCCAAACTTCAATCACTCATTTAATTCTTAGACTCCCTACCCTTCTCTATTTGTTCCACCTGCCACATTCTAATTGTATTAGAAATAGTGGCTCAGTCCTTCATTCAACAAATATTTTGATCATGCCTAACCTAGGTCATGTACTCCCCTAAATGCTGAGTTTACAAAAGTGATTAAGACAAGGTTCCAGTCCTCCAGAAACTTCTAGGTGGGAGAAAGGAACATAATGAAGTTGAATGCAACAAGATGAGATGCTACAATGTAGGTGATGCTACAACTTCAAGATGTTGTGAACAACTCACAAGGTATAACATGTGGGCTGGATCTCGAAGGACTAGTCTTTGTATATGAAGGCCTATTTCTTTTACCGACTTGAAGACCATCTCATCGTTTGTATCCTTCAAGATGCCTTTACCATAGTAGGTGCCAAATAAATATATATGGGATAAATAAATGAAAGGAATCTGAATTGTAAGCTTTTAATAAAAGAAAAGTATCAGTTTCACAAATATAATAAACTCATGCTCTGACAATGGGAAAAATAAACCTCTTCAGGTATTTAACTATTTGCTGATGAAAAAGTAAAATGATTTTAAATACTAATTTTAAAATAAGAGCCTCTGAGATTCTTCTTGCGGACACCATAAGCCAGAATATTATAATGCTAAGAGCTGCCACTGAAACAGTGAGAAATTCCATCATTTTCTTTCTCAGTACTCTGTGATATAAATGCTTTTGATAGATGAGGGATCTGAGACAGAGGAAGATTAAGTCATTAGCCCCAAATCATCTGATTAGCATATGGTGAGGGCTGGATGCCAGCCAGTCCTGTCTGACTCCAGAGCCAAGCCCTCAGTCAGCAGGCAATGTGGCCTTGCAGTCAGGTTGTCTGTCCTGCATAGCTACTATCTTGCAGATAAGCATTACGCTGCAATATTGGTTTCCTGCATTTTCAGAAGACTGTAGAAGGGAATTAAGATAACCTCTTAGCTTTTCAATAATTTAGACTGAAGAAAACTCTTGACCAACTTATTTTTTAAAGACTCAAAGGGAAGTTTTCCAACCATGAATCTTCCAGTGTTTGAATTCAGATTCTGAAACACAAAGCATGCTCTAATTCATTATGTTTAATACCAAGGAATTAGAACCCAGATTTCCCTAGTACCATGATATTTCACGTAAGGTGCCAGATACATCGTTTTCAACATCTTATTCTCTATCTCGCTCACTGGCTCTCTTCTCACTAACAGCTACTCCTCTGGGAGACGGCCAGGAAAACAGCTACCAGAAGAGTAT
>NW_007731237.1:76154-107198 GCF_000696425.1 Galeopterus variegatus | reverse complement strand
CATGTAATAGTTTTAGCCAAAGCTACCATCATCACAGTGGTAGCAATAATTATGACATTAAAAATAAAAATAGTAACAATAATAAAGTACTTTTGATATGAAAAACGATACCATTTTTGAAAGTCCAATTTCTATATTTCTCAGCAAAATGAATACATGTTAACTTTTAGAGAAAAAATGTTCTCCTTCCTCACTCAACACATAATTTTTTAGCCTTCTTCACCCTTACCCCCGTCCCCATGGTCACCCACACACCCTCAGCATGTCATTATTCCATGTGCTCAGACCACGCTGTCCACTCCAAACTCATGAGCAGTGATCTGTAACTTGTACATAGTGAAATAAACAAGGAATTCTGAGTTCCAGAATCTTACCTCATCTCTGTTCAAGTCCTAACTTCTCCTTAGCAAATTGTGCAATCGTAACTTCTCTATGTCTGAGTTTCCTCAATCTGAACAGTTTGGGATAAAATATGGGGCCTCCCAAAAAGTGACACAGGAGAAGCACAGATCCCATTACTTAAATACACAGTGACCCTACTCTCGATAGAAAATAGGGGAATTATCTATAGATGCTTGAAATGAAGAGATTGCCTGACTTTTCTTAATTACTCAAGAATTAATCACCTGCCCATCTTTACATCAACGAGAATTCCTGTTTCTTTTCTCCTCTTCTGGGTCTACTGCCTTTTGGCAATGTGAACAAAAAGCAAACATAAAGTCCATAAAACTCATTTCATATTTTAAGGCCCTCTGATAAAGATTTCCAAGAAGAGAAGGTTGAATTTAAGGGAGAAAATGGGATTGAGGATAAAATGTAAATTTAAAGGATTCAGGCTGATGTCCATCCCCATTTTCATGGATAATCAAAAACTGAGCCGTTAGACATAATTTTTGTAACTAACTGGCAAGATGGCAGACTTAAAAACCCTGAGCTTGTCTCCCTACCTGGAATGTGNTACCATAGTAGGTGCCAAATAAATATATATGGGATAAATAAATGAAAGGAATCTGAATTGTAAGCTTTTAATAAAAGAAAAGTATCAGTTTCACAAATATAATAAACTCATGCTCTGACAATGGGAAAAATAAACCTCTTCAGGTATTTAACTATTTGCTGATGAAAAAGTAAAATGATTTTAAATACTAATTTTAAAATAAGAGCCTCTGAGATTCTTCTTGCGGACACCATAAGCCAGAATATAATAATGCTAAGAGCTGCCACTGAAACAGTAAGAAATTCCATCATTTTCTTTCTCAGTACTCTGTGATATAAATGCTTTTGATAGATGAGGGATCTGAGACAGAGGAAGATTAAGTCATTAGCCCCAAATCATCTGATTAGCATATGGTGAGGGCTGGATGCCAGCCAGTCCTGTCTGACTCCAGAGCCAAGCCCTCAGTCAGCAGGCAATGTGGCCTTGCAGTCAGGTTGTCTGTCCTGCATAGCTACTATCTTGCAGATAAGCATTACGCTGCAATATTGGTTTCCTGCATTTTCAGAAGACTGTAGAAGGGAATTAAGATAACCTCTTAGCTTTTCAATAATTTAGACTGAAGAAAACTCTTGACCAACTTATTTTTTAAAGACTCAAAGGGAAGTTTTCCAACCATGAATCTTCCAGTGTTTGAATTCAGATTCTGCAACACAAAGCATGCTCTAATTCATTATGTTTAATACCAAGGAATTAGAACCCAGATTTCCCTAGTACCATGATATTTCACGTAAGGTGCCAGATACATCGTTTTCAACATCTTATTCTCTATCTCGCTCACTGGCTCTCTTCTCACTAACAGCTACTCCTCTGGGAGACGGCCATTTCCTTGTTTTATTCAAGATAAAAGGATTTTTTCCACTCTGACAATGGGAAAAATAAACCTCTTCAGGTATTCAACTATTTGCTGATGAAAAAGTAAAATGATTTTAAATACTAATTTTAAAATAAGAGCCTCTGAGATTCTTCTTGCGGACACCATAAGCCAGAATATTATAATGCTAAGAGCTGCCACTGAAACAGTGAGAAATTCCATCATTTTCTTTCTCAGTACTCTGTGATATAAATGCTTTTGATAGATGAGGGATCTGAGACAGAGGAAGATTAAGTCATTAGCCCCAAATCATCTGATTAGCATATGGTGAGGGCTGGATGCCAGCCAGTCCTGTCTGACTCCAGAGCCAAGCCCTCAGTCAGCAGGCAATGTGGCCTTGCAGTCAGGTTGTCTGTCCTGCATAGCTACTATCTTGCAGATAAGCATTACGCTGCAATATTGGTTTCCTGCATTTTCAGAAGACTGTAGAAGGGAATTAAGATAACCTCTTAGCTTTTCAATAATTTAGACTGAAGAAAACTCTTGACCAACTTATTTTTTAAAGACTCAAAGGGAAGTTTTCCAACCATGAATCTTCCAGTGTTTGAATTCAGATTCTGCAACACAAAGCATGCTCTAATTCATTATGTTTAATACCAAGGAATTAGAACCCAGATTTCCCTAGTACCATGATATTTCACGTAAGGTGCCAGATACATCGTTTTCAACATCTTATTCTCTATCTCGCTCACTGGCTCTCTTCTCACTAACAGCTACTCCTCTGGGAGACGGCCAGGAAAACAGCTACCAGAAGAGTATCTGGTATTTAGAACGTCAATATCTGGGAAGTGCTTCAGACTTGTGTTATTTGACTTCCTCCTTGTGGCTGGTTGTGTGATCTTTCTGCAAAGAAAGCCTGGAATAATCCATAGTCAGAAGGTCAAGGATGAACAAAAGGTATCGTAGAGGAGAGGACAGGAAAGAGGAAACGGGTGGTAAAAGAAAAAAAAGTAGAAAAGACCAAGATGAGGTGATGTCCATAGGAATTCCCTAAGCCATGCTGAAGCTTATCTCTGGTGTTTACATTGCTGGTTGGGGTTTGCTTGGAGAAGCCCAGTGGCAGAATGAAATGTGTACACAGATTTGCACATTGATCTCTCTTCCTTTTTGGATGGCCATGCTAGGATACAAAAGAGGCAGAGAGACAGAACATGGTGCTCGATCATCCCTCATTACCCAGAGAAGGGACTAGCTATGGCAGGAACACACCGATAGTGAGAACATATGTAACAGAAGATCAGAGGCCTCCAAAACACATCTTTATTCCCTTTCATCTGCTACCACGCACCCCTGGCAACCTTCTGATAACGATTCGGCTCCTCATGTAATAGTTTTAGCCAAAGCTACCATCATCACAGTGGTAGCAATAATTATGACATTAAAATGCTAAGCATTCAGTGATTCAGGATTCTTTGTGGTGGTGCCATGCTTTACTTGGTAAAGTAACACCTTGTCATTGCCTGCAGTTCAGTATTGGGGGTTAGACATAGGAACCCTCTTTTGGGGAACTCCGTACTCTCTGGGCCTTTCCTCTCTGGTCTGGCCTCCCGTTCTCTTGTGTTAGTAGAAAGGACAGAGCTTTCAGGTGGGACTTTTTCTACAGCCAAGCCCCAAAAGAGATCTGGAACAACTAAATATTAGGTATGGTCCACCAAACTATTTTTTCTCCTTTAAATTAAAGATCAGTTCGCTTTCTCTCATGTTCATTAAAACATGAGCTATAGAAGGAGAGATGGCAGCACATTCGTACCTGGTCTCTCAGCCTCTCCTGGTGGCCCATGATGGCGGTGGCATGATGGGGGTACTTCTGCTTTAGATGTTCTAGGAAAGCTTCTCTCTTCCTATCCATCTCAGATGTTTGCATTCCCAGGATTTCTTTGGAACTTCGGGGCCCACCTAGAGTGTGTCTCCTCGGGATATTGCGGGAAGTCTTGGAAACTGAACCCAGACTGTTTCCATTAGAAAGGCGTTCCTTGGTTCTGCGGCATTCTGCATCTTCTAATGACGTTACATGCAGATTACTTTTTCCTTGTTCTGAAAGACAAAAAAAAAATACAGTCTGCAACTAATGATTTCACACTAGAAATCTCATTTACAGAACACCAAGAGGGTTTGTGGCAGCTGTTAATGTATGAATATAACTTAGCAAATCATTTTTCTTTTTTTTTTTTTCCTGTGGTAAGAAGGGAAAAAAATTCACAATCAAAAGAAATGTGAAAAATCATACTTTAGAAATAAAGATGTTGCAGCAAAACTCTGCTGTTTCTGAATCTCTTTCCCTGAGGTTATTGAAAACAAGAACACTTGGTCAAACTAATTATTTGTAGTCAACTGGGTTATACCTTAACCTTGTCTGTAATTACAGAAACGCTAACTTCGGTGATTCTGATTATTTCTGTATCTTTAATTACAGTTTCATTCTGGTAACAGGATTTTTATATTTTTATAATCTGAAGATGATTTCTGAAACATTTGTTTCATCACCAAAAATAGCTATCACCCTATACATAAGTCAGATAATCACTGACACATGTGAACCATTTGAAAATTCTATTTCTCCTTATTGGCATAAGCCTTGCAAACATAAGAATATTATTAGAGGGCTGGCTGGTTAGCTCAGGTGGTTACAGTGCCACCTTGTAACACCGGGGTCAAGGGTTCAGATCCACATACCAGCCAGCTGCAAAAAAAAAAAAGAATATTATTAAATGTAATAATCAAAGGGATATAAAGGTTTAGACTCATTTTATTCGAGTGGGCATTGTCTAAAACTCACAATGAAAGGAAGCGCTATGGTGCGTTTTGATAGCCTTGACCTAGATATACTGCCTCTGAGCTGGCCTTAAAAGGACAAATTGGCTTCTACTGAGAACAGATCAATTAAGGCATGCAATGTCAACTGTTTAGAGTGTAGGACATGTGTAGGGAATCTCCATTCATTCTCAGTGGTTGAGAAGTGGGGTGTCAGGTTTGAATATTCCAGTTAACTGAGAAAAGAGAGTTACTTCTTTAGAAAACCAGATTAGGAAGAGAAAGTCAAGAACATTCAGAAGCACTGTAAGAGCTGGACAGGTTCTCTCCACGGAGCCAAGTTCTCTTCTCAGAGAGCAGTTGCTATCATACGGTATTACAGATGCGCAGAATAATGTGTCCTTGTCCACTGAGTACCCTGGAAAAAGCTCTAGGTGGGGTCTCAGGAGTCCTGGCTTTAATTCCAAATTTAAAACAAACAATTTTACCTCTCCCAGCCTCATTTTCTTCATTAATAAAATGAGGATGTTTGGTCTAGCATTTGATACTCAAAGAGCCTCTTACTTCTAAATCCTTTAAATATATTCTAAATTTTTTTTTAAAAATGAGTTTTCAAAAATAGTTTATTTGCCAATTATTCATCTTTTAAGTGCAGAAAAATAGATTTTTTTGAGAGTTCAGCTCATTCCTATTGTTGTTGTTTGTTGCTTTTTTTTTTTTTTGGCAGCTGGTACAGGCCAGTACAGGGATCTGTTGACTTTTAAATAGATTTTTAAGATGACTTTTGGCATCATTAAAATAATGTATTTTTAAAATTATTCAGGACAACTAGATTAAGTAACAGTATCAAGTTATTGGAAAGATGATTTCTTTATTTTTTATTTTATTTATTTATTTTTTTTCGTGTCCGGCAACGGATTGCAACCCTCAGTGTCGCGCCCGCACTGGACCGGGAATTAAGTAACAGTATCAAGTTATTGGAAAGATGATTTCTTTATTTTTTATTTTATTTATTTATTTTTTTTCGTGTCCGGCAACGGATTGCAACCCTCAGTGTCGCGCCCGTACTGGACTGGGACCGGCAACGGGATCGCAACCCTCGGTGTTGCGTCCGCACCTCGCTCAGCCAGTGAGCAGGAACCGGTCTGTATGTGGGATCCGAACCCTTGGCGGGAGCACTGTAGCAGTGCGCCACCGGGCCGGCCCAAAGATGACTTCTTTACACAGGCATAACCACATCCATACACATACACTCGTAAGGATAAATGTTCACTCATATCCAGTTCCAAGAACAGGGGCAGAAAGTCGCATTCTGCCTTATTATACCACGCAGACTCACAGGAACTATTCTATTTCATGCAAGGATGATCAGAAGAGGTCAAGACAGCCAGAACAGTAACCCCCCAGAGACTGTAAATAGTTTTCCACTTTCTTCTTTGAAATAAATTGGGAAGAGAGAAGAACAGGGGAGTCATGGAGGCCATTGTCAATCTTCTGTCAGTGTTAACCTGGGAGTGGCTCCAACTTACTGGACTCTCTAAATCCGCATTCTTTTCTAACACTTTTCACTAGGAAAGTCACGTCAACCTTACATTGCTGTTCCATTCTTTCTCTTTCTTGTGGATTTTTCTAAAATGTTGTCAGTTGCTGTAATGTGATTTGGAAAAAAAGCTGCAAACAGCACCAACAGTTAATGGGGCTGGAAGGCTCAGTGCACAGTCACCTGGCAGACATTTAATCGCCCTTAGCCCTCTCCTTCCCTATTACTCCCCTTCCGCCTGTGCCTCTCACCCAACTCTCTGCTCTCCCATCTGCCTCCCATTCTACCCCTAGGCACCTGCTCCACTTTTGCCAGTACCCAGAACCACCCAACACCCCATGCCGAGCAAAGCCACCTTACACACTTCCTGGTCACCGGAGCCTTCTCCCCAGTAAGGTTCAGCTTTTGGGAGCTGCCAACTCCCACACCTGAGGAAGAAAGGACGACTCTACCATTCCAGCCATTTGGGGAGAATGTGGTCTTTCAGCAGAGGAGAAAAACTAAGCCGGGTTTCAAACAACAAGAGTGGAAGCAGGCAGAAGATACTTAGTCCAATTCCATAGCTGTCGAGTCAGAGATCCCAGACCCGCCAATTCCTCATTATTCACATGAACAGAGAAAACTCAAGTGTCCATTATCCAAGCCATCCAAACAGAAACGCAACTCTATTTCATGTTTGCTCACATTTAAACATGGGTGTGTATAGCTGTTGGCTATTCTGGGAATCCTTGTGAAATAAAATAATGAAGCCGTTGCTTGAAGACAAGGCTTAGGCCATGCTGAAAGGCAGCTCTGTTTCCTCTTCTTACCCTCCCAAGCTCTGCAGAGCCCACAGCAACTCCTGGTGGCTTACTCCAGGCAGGGCAAAGAGCAAAACAGGGGCTATAAGCCCAGAACAACCTCTTAAACATTCCCTGGAGTGGGAGTGAGGACTAGGAAGACAGGAATGAATGTCAGAGAGCTGCTCTTCAGTGTTCCCACGGGCTTCGGGATATAGGCATTCTGGAAAGTAAAAGTAGAAAGTGGGGGCTGGGCAGATAGCAAGTAGGCAGAGGATTATGGCAGACAGGGCATCCAGAAGGAGATAGCCACGCAGCGAGTTCTGCAGGCAGGTGACTGCAGGAGCTGCCAAGGCCAGCTTCTTTGCCATGACTTGGGTTACTCTGGCTGGGTCAGCTGACCCGCAGCAGGGATTTCAGGCCTTGTGTCACTCAGGCATTCCACACCTGCCAGCAACAGTGATCATGGCTTCCCTGAGACTTTATTCCAGGGTCAAAACCAAGTAGGCCACAGACTCTTACGGAAGGCATCCCTCGCTTCTTTATAGTGGCTTTTGGTTAGCTGTCTCTAGATGTAGCTTCTTAAATTGTGCTGAGATTCCCTGTGCTGGTCACAGGGAACAGCATGGGGAGTTGCTATTTCATCTGTTTGTACAACCTCTCCAGCCCTCTATATGCCCAAAGCATAGTGATTGAACAGGAGGAGCCTCCGTGGGCCACCCAGGAGATCCACCTGGCTAGGAACATCACAGTCCACTGTATATGAGAAAGAAATTAACCTTGATCACGCAAAACTACCAAGACTAGGGGGTTGTTACAATAATTAGCTCATGTAACTAATATATATATTCTGTTGGGGGTCCACAGGGCTCCTCAGTTTTCCAGCTCCCTTGTTAATATTATAAAGATCACCACTGTATATAAATTGGCACAGAAATTACAGCTGAAATCAGACCATAATATTCCTCTAAAGAATCATACACATTTAAGTCAATGATGAAGAGGATTTCGGAAGAGGCTTTAGACAAAATAGGAACAACCTCTCCCCTACCTCGAAAAGCAATTTTGTGTCAAGTGTTGATTAAAGTTCATTCATTCGTTCATTCATTCATTCGTTCACACAAATATTTATTGAGTGTCTGCTCCATACACTGAAAAAAGGAGACAGAGTGGTGAAATAGTGATAAATATAAACTAAATTCTCTTCCCTCATAGGAGTCCTCATTATATTTAGGGAGGCAGACAACAAAAAAAATCATATGTAATATAAATGTCATGCAGTGATAAGTGCTTTGAAAAATAAAACAGTATAAGGGGACAGAGACTGATGGGGCTATTTTAGAGGAGATTCTGAGCACAGACCTGCATATCTGTGATCTCCCAGGCTTGTGCTCCCTGGGAGGCTGCCAATCAGGCAGTGTGGGAGGCAGACAGGTAAGCTGACAGCAGTTCACCTGCAAAGACGTTTCAAGACCTTACAGGCCAGAGCAAAAGCAGACGCCTCAGGGCTGCTGTGGGCAGATACAGGTGTCTCAAGGAATGCCTATCCCCAGGACCACACCGAGGAGACCTCAGCCTTGAAAGGGAGCATGATATCCTGAGACTCAAATTCCACCAATAATTATTGAGTGCCTACTCTGCAAAATGCACTATGCAATACACTTCCACGCTATTATTTACCTACTAGCTTGGCTATTCGAAAAGCAGACGCCTCAGGGCTGCTGTGGGCAGATACAGGTGTCTCAAGGAATGCCTATCCCCAGGACCACACCGAGGAGCCCTCAGCCTTGAAAGGGAGCATGATATCCTGAGATTCAAATTCCACCAATAATTATTGAGTGCCTAATCTGCAAAATGCACTATGCAATACACTTCCACGCTATTATTTACCTACTAGCTTGGCTATTCACCCATGCAAACCTCATTGATTCGAGCTACTCTTGTGGCAACCATATGCCCCAGTTTGCTACAAGAGTTCTGGGTTACAACTGTTGTCCCAGTGAAATTATTTATAGTGTTCCCTTTCACTCCCAGAAGTGTCTTGGTTTGGACAATAAGTTACATGATCACTCCAGGGATCCTTATCTACAGTAGATTTAATAAACTCAGAGTTTCATTCAACAAATATCTATTTAGTGCCTTCTATGTGCCTGCTGCTCTGTTAGGTGCCGGGAATGCAAAGGTGGATAAGACATGGTCCTTGCCCTCGAATAGCACATTGTAATTTGGTGAAACAGACACATAAGCAAATACAAGAGAGTGCAATGATAGAAGTGGACATTATGGGTGATGTTAGCTCAGAGATGTTGCCCTCCCTTGTGGTCTTCGTGCTGACTAGTAGATTACAGCATCATATTCACCTGGAACTTAATGGGATCTTTAAAATCTAACCTGGATTCTTCCCCCGCTTTTGCAATCTTCTCAGTCTCTCCTTCCACTCTCCCTGACATCTAAATGCTAGCGTGCCCCTAGCTGGACTTTTCCTTCTGCACACAGACTCAATCCTAGAGGACCTCTCAGTCCCCAGTCCTCTCTCCTCAACTCCAGTCACCAATTTCCAAACGGCCATCAACATATCCACCAAGATGCCTGATAAACATCTCAATCCTAACATAGCCACCCCATCCCCAAACCATAAACACACTTTCATCTACTCCTCTCAAACGCTTTCCCACTTAGGTAAAGGACAATTCAATTCTTCCAGCTGCTTGGACCAAAATTTTCATTTTTTATTTATTTTTGGAGGCTGGCTGTTACAGGGATCTGAACCCGTGACCTTAGTGTTATAAGGCTGTGCTCTAACAACTGAACTGACCGGCCAAAGTTTCTGAAGTCATGTCTGACTCCTTTTCTCTTACTTCCCATGTCCAATCTCTAGGCCAATTCTTTTGGCTTTACCTTCAATACACATCTAGAATCTACCTTAACACCACTTGCTTATCAAGCTGGTGCTGTTTCTTGCCTGGGTTACTGTGGAAGCCACGTAACAGCACCGCTCCCTCCCCCCGCCCTGGCCCCACCTGGGTTATGATCAATACAGCACCCACTATTACCTTTTAAAAGACAAGTCCAGGGCTGGTCAGTTAGCTCAGTTGGTTAGAGCATGGTATTATAACACCAAGGTCAAGGGTTCAGATTCCTGTAAGGTGGACCAGCCACCCAAGAAGTAAGTAACTAAGTAAATAAATAAACAAATAAAAGACAAGTCCCACCTGCCAGTGGCTCCTCACCCCCCTTGAAATAAAATCCCACAACCTAACCGTGGTTTCACAGGCCCTACATGATCTGGCCTGGAATGACCTCTCAACCTCTTTTCCTCCCATCCTTCTCCCATGTTCTTGCTGTTCTTTGAACGTATTAGATCCTGGTCTTCCCTCCCTCATCTATGCTCAAATATTACCTTTGTGAGGCTTTCCCAGACAATCCTACTTACAGTTTCACTCCCCACCCCTCACTCTCTATTCCTTTTCCCTGCCTTATTTCCCCGATAGCCTTATTTCTTCTATCTGATAGGGATGCCAAATAAAATACAGGATGCCCAATTAAATTTGGATTTCAGATAAACAATGAATCATTTTTAGCATAAGTATGTCCCAAATATTGTATGGGATATACTTATACTAAAAAATTGTTTATTGTTTACCTGAAATTCAAATTTAACTGAGCATCCTGTATTTTTATTTGTTAAATCTGACAACCCTGCCATCTCACATGCTATATATTTTACTTATTTGCTCACTGTCTGCCTCTACCACTCCACCCACCCCCTAAACTTGGCCCTTGGAATAAAGTTCAATAAAGGCAAGTATTTTTAGTCTGCTTTGTTTGCTGCTGGATCCCCAGCAGCTAAAACAGTGACTACTACATAACAAATGCTCTATATTCACTGAGTGAATAAATGAACAAAGTAAGCATATTGTCTCAGTCTGACCATCTCCAGCTTCAGAAGCATCTTTGAATGCCGTGATTGCTTGAAAGTGATTTCTTAAATTGGTCCCATTTTAATTGGTCCCTCTAGAATCTGGGTCATTTCTTTCAGGCCAGGCCCAGGGGGGTTAAATTCCTGTTGTAGGTTCCTGTCCTGTCACAGGGGGTGGAGGTTATCGAGCTGGACTCCACTGACCCAGGTGCCCTCAAGGAGAGTGCTCTACTTTGGAAGCACAAACACAGACATCTAGACTGAAGACAGAAAAACTCAGATTCTCCAGCGTCTACTCATTTAAGGGGGATGGGGTGGGGGTGGGGGGTTCTATCTCTTGTACATAATTGTCTTTTCTTCTGTCTGGCCTAGTTTTGCATTTTCAGGGTGGATGAGTCATGTGTTACTTCCCTTTCACATTTTTTAAAAACACACACCTTTTCCCCTGTGCATAATTCGTACTCCCACGCACAGCACTGCACTCCCGCAGCCTTTTTGTTACTAACTGGCCCCTGGATGAACCTGGGAAAGGTGGGGGCAGAGCCGTTCAGGATTGCAGGGGGCTTATGAATATACTGCCTACATGATACTATATAGTAGGCTCTGGCATCACATAAGCCAGACACTAGAAAGCAGAGAAGCCCTCTGGCCACCCAACCCCACTGAAGTTTCTTTGGAACCACATAAGCTTCTGGAAATTCCCTACGGAAAAGACAAATCCATTATAAACACAATTAAAGGGAAACTGCCTGGAGAAAATTGACCAAAATTGTCTAACAACTCACAACTTTTGAATTAAAATATAAAAAGATTTAGAGTTCTATCTATCACCCAGACGTACAAGTGCTCCCCTGCTGTTCTGATCTGTAAAATAAAACATCTCCAAACTCTGATTTAACTCTACAAAACTGAAAAACTTTGCATCCAACAGGCATTCACCCCATGGAATCCCCCAACCAATGAATGGAGACGCCGCGGTCCTAGAGATAGTTGCACAAAAAACAGCTCCTTTCTCCCCTCGTTGGAGCACGGGAGAAACTATTAAAAGCTGCTTAACGATTTATTTGTCATTGCCTGGAGATACAGGGCACAGTGACCGCTCGCTGTGCTACAAATGTGACATCACTCCGCCACCTCTTTTGCTGCTTCAGAAAATCCTGCCAGAGATAAAGTCAAGCTCAAGAAATCACAGCTCTCTACTCAGTTTTGAAAACGCACCACCCCAACCAAGAAAGAGGCTTTTTTCCCCCTCTGCCAGGCGCCGGGTCTCCAGCTTATAAAAAGCAGCAAGCCGCGAGGGACACGCGTCCCTGTAACTCCATCTTTGAATGACTCTGTTACTTACCCTGCATCTGTCTGCTGTCTGCTGAGTAAGGAAGGCACGGCTCACATTTCTGGCTTTCATTTTCTTCCATTGTCCCTGCCTGCCGCACAAGCTCCTCGCTGCCTTGAAACTTCAGAGCGCAGTTCTAAACGCTCGCAGAAAGCGCCTGGGAGGGGGCCCGGGGCTGGGAGGAGGGGACGGTGCGAAACCCCACCCCGAGCTATTCTCCACTCCTGTGCAAAGTCTCCCTCGCCCGGGAAAACTGCATTCCAGCGCCGGGCCTCCCTCGTCCCCCGGTCCCCCGGTCCCTCCGTCTGTCCGCCCGCCTACGGCTGGTCCCCGAGGACTGGGGGCTGTGCTCCCGAGGCCACGCGCCGCCGTCGGGGACCGGGGGAGGCCCCAACAGGTGACGGCCTTTCCTACCCAGGACTCAGCCTGCCTGCTTCCACCGCCGCAAACTGTGCAGCCGGGGAAGGACAGTCACACATGATTACGGACAGGAACCTTGCTAGAAGCCAGCTCCCTGGTCTCTTTAATCTCAGACGCAGAAGGAGCCTCCGCAGCCAGCTGATAGACATATTATTAATAAACAGCGAACTGCTGAACATCCCAAATTTCAGTGAAATCCTTTTTTTAAAAAGCCAGACAATTTGAAAGAAAGAGTATATGCTGAATGTTGTGAAGTAAACACTTTCTGGCACTAACATTTTAGGGCCTGATTAACATCTAAAAAGAGGTAGTTTAATTTCCACATAGTCGATTGCAATCACTTAATCTGGATTTGAAAGAGTTTTTATTCATTTGCCTTGACTTTCTCTGACTCCTCCCCTTCCCCAACACACACACACACACACACACACACACACACACACACACACACACACACCCTACACCTTGATCACAAATCTGAAAAGTAAACTAATAATTCAACCTTCTAAATCTCTCTAGTTAATTATTTTAAAACGTCTGAAAGGCAATTAAAATGCTTTTCTTTGGATGGGCAGAGTTAGATGCAACATACTTATTCTTCTTTTAAACTACCTACAAATATTTATTTTGTTCTTTACCCAGTCCTTGAAAAACTGGCAAATTTCCCAGGAAGCAAAAATAGAAGGCACAATGTCCATAAAAAAGGATGGGAAAATAATCTAAGCAACATTAGCTCTGCTATTTGAGATATCTAAAAGTAACACAACAACTAGTAGGAAGAGTGATATTTTAATCTGTAGTGACCCTGTCATTTGAGGGAAAAAAGGACAATGGTTAGCCTGTGACCATACTTTGACCCAACTCACAGCCATTCAGGAAAGGTTTTAGATTGATTTAGACCAAGAATGTGTCCAGAACAATGGTTGGCCTATCCTCCAGATTATGACCTTGAGTCACCTGTGTATTTTGGCAGTGAAGGGGACATATTTTGGTGATTTAGGGCATAAAGATGCGGAAATCTTAAAGGACAAAGGATGTAGGCCAAAAGGAAAGTATATATGCCAGAGAGTGAGTTATACCTCATGTTGGGAGGAGAAGAAAAGTGCCTCTCAACTCCTAACAGGACTTTTCTTGAAATCCAAGGAGATGTAGTGAATCTTCCAGAAAATTAAAGCCCTGCCTTGGCATCGTGAAAACGGACAGTTGGGGTTATAGGACAGATAACTCAAGGTCTCCATGACTTTGCAACAGAATTACTTGGTCACCTTGCTTTAAGGAGGAAATAATTTTATCTGGTAGCCTGCAGGTAATATGCCAGATGAATCTTGTTTTAACCTTACCATTTCCTTCAGTACAAAATGTTCATGAAGGAGGGATCTCCTGTGTGCAGGCCCCCAGGTCCTGATTCTTGTATAGCTGTTGAGTTTTGTCTTCAAATTATGAGTGCCAGAGAGAAGAAAGGCGTAGGGAAGGTTAACAATGGGCACCAGAGAGGCAGCCTAAACCAGATGTCCCTAGGCCTCAGTCTCTGATACTAACCCAACTTGCTTTGGTGTGTGAAGAGCCCACTTGTAGCAGCTCCCACCTATCACTTGACACAGGACAGAGGCCAGACTGCCAGGATGAAGGACACAACAGCAGCCAGCAAAGGCAGCCCGCAACACATAGACAGCACCCTGCCTGGGGGCCTTCCTAGCTAGCTCAATCCAGGCAGAAAAGATGCATTTGGAGATGCAGATTATGCTTTCCTAGGGCTGTTTGGAAAGTGTCAGAGCAACCCAGGACCCCTCTGTTGATGCCCAGATGAGCAAAACTGGGGAAGCTCTTCCACCAGGTCTGAACTCCTAGTTTCCAGGCAGCCAGGGAACCCCCTGAGCCGGCCATGTGTTCAAGCTGCTCGGGCCCTCCCCTCCCCCATGGGCAAAGCAGACTGTTGCCTCTGTTAATATTCCATGAAGCCAAACTCTTTGTGGAATGCACAAAAGAAAAAGGCTTTACAAGGGGAATAATTAACATAGCTCATTAAGGATCATGAAATCTAGACATACATTTACAGTAAAGCCTGTTCTCTTGAATGGTTAAACTTTCTGACCATTCTATAGGGAAAAGCTTCTATTGGACTAGTTCCTGGCCTTTTGTTCCTTCTCCTGGAGGGCGGGAACTGAAAACAATTTGAGAAGGCACCGTATTAATGCCATTACACTGACTCTTCCATACATCGCTCCCAAAGCACAGAGACCTTACTAAGATCTTACCAATAATTGCCAGTTTCTCTGGAAAACAGTAGCTGTATTCAACAATCTACATAAACTTGGTAACTCAGATCTTCATCACAAATACTATTATTGTCTTTACTAATACCATGGAATTCTTTCTGGAAGAAACACTATTTGAACTAGAAGTAGGTGTACTTCTTTTTGGTCTCATTTAAATTCTGGCTTTAAAAATCGCTATTATAATTCAATCTGCCTACTGCCATACTTTCAAATTTGCTATGAAAAGCATAAGGAAAACAGGAAGAACTTAAAATCTGATTTTCCTCAAGTCACATAGACAGTGACAATAATGATACTAGGAGACTAAATTTTCAAATCTGTTTCTGTAAACCAGGAAAGGTGCAAGACGATTTCTTGGTTAATAGCATCATATGTTGCAATTCATGACTCAAAATAATCTAACACACAAAACGGGTCATTTAAAAGGAGAGACAAGGGATGAGATGAAAGAGTGCTGTGAAGGCAAATGGTGATTTTGCAGTCGTAACTAGCCTGCTACAGAACCGTACCATTACTGGTTTTGATAATGCAACTTGTATAGCATCTGCCATGACGGGAATTAATCACAAGTATCATAAACAATTGCATATGATTTCTCAACAGGCCTGTTTAATTACAGGCTGTAGAAAGCATGTTAACTTCCTCTATGTAAGTTTTTCAGGAGAGAAGTCATTGCTAGAACCAAGCATAAGTGGAATTCAATATATATTTAATTTTTTTCCTTTAAATCCTATTAAGAAAAAGATAGCTGAAAACAACTTGACATCAGAACACAAAAGAAATAATTAATGCTTGCTGAAGTCCTTAAACCGCAAGGGTAAAACAAAGCAAAACGAAGGGAAAAACAAGTCAACAAAAATTTCAGCTGGAGGTCTCATGCTTGATGTGTTACACGTCACCATTTCTAAGGGACGGGCTGCTGCGTTTCACTCTGTAAGTCAGAAATAAAGGACTTTTAATGACTGGAAAAACATGTTGAAATGGATGATCTGGTGAATGTGAAATGTAGGATCTCTAATCCTACTTTGACAGCAATGTGTCGTGTGGCTAGGGTGACCTTATACTTAAATATAAACCAGAGCACTTGTTAGAGAGAAAGGGGACACTACCAATAATTACAACTGGCAATAAGAAACGACGACTGTCCCTGGCAGACCAGCACAGATGGTCACCTGTGTGTGATCCAAGATAGGCCCTGTGTGCGCCTCAGGTTTCCACATGTGAAAGGAGAATAATAATGCCATTCGAGTTTCCCAACAAAGACTTGAAAAGAGAATTTTAAGCATTAATTAAAGCAAAGGTAATAATTAAACCTTAATTTAAGCATTAAATCATCAGAGGGGTATTACAAGCCCCACCAATAATTTTACATCAGAAAACACAAATCCCACAATATCCTACGTTCCATCAGAATAGACTTTTCAGCTGATCCGAAAGTAGTGAGTCGGTTACAGATGGAACTATTCGTTCTATCTGGGGCGCAGAGGGGGCTCCGAGGATTGAGAGGGCTCGGGGCGCAGAAGCAGCACCGCCCCCGCCCGGAGCGACGCTCTCAGCCTCAGGAAGCCTCCGCACCCTCAAGTTTTATAGAATTCTTGAAAGCCAGTCACGTGCTTCAGAAGTTAAGTATTTTTACAGTGATTTTATTTTTCTCTCCCTACCCCAGTCTACAGAATTTAAGGTGGGGCGGAAGTGGGGTGGGGATGTGGGGGGACTTTCCTTGCAAATGGGAAAAACAGTTTTAAAAATGAAGGACTAATCTCTGGAGCCAAGTGGGTGGACAGGGTGCTGAAATCGGGGGAAGCAGAAGCCCTCCGGCATTTACAAACTATTTGATGGCTCAGCTTCTCTGCCCTAAGCCAAGGTGAATTTTCTGTCTGTCTCCATGTGCTGCTAGAGTTTAAAATTCTTCACTTCCCGGATTATACTGTTTGCTTTTGAAACATCTCCTTTTGCAAACTTTACAGTCTCTGGACTGGACAAGATTTAGTGGGATAAAATATTCAATTACTGGTTGGACCAGGGTTTCTTTAACACAGTATTAGGAGCCTCATTTGTCCAACCTGATTGAATTCATAAAAGTGAAAAGGGTGAAATGTTAAAAAACAGTTTCTACCTGTCCCCACCCCCCACCACCCGCACACACATCTCTCCCATTCCTACACATACCTCCACCCATGTGCACAACACCAGGACTCTGATATGTGCCAAACTGATGTAGTAAGTGGACCAAAGAGAAATTGAGAATATTCCCAGTATGTCACTGCCAAGCCTGACCTTGGTCCACTCAGCAGGGGTCAGCTGGGAGCACTCCTGGTGGGAAATCTTAGGGGAGGGTTCCTTGGGCTAAGGAAGGGAGCAACAGAGTCAGTCAGCTCTTCCCTCTTCTCTGGTACATAATTTGAATGGGAAATATACAGAAAAGGGATGCAGGTAAGATAACCAACCATCTTTGGTTTGCCCAGGTCTTTGGTTGTTCCCAGGATGTGAAAATTTTGGTGCTAAAACTGGAAAAGTCCCAGGAAAACTGGGTTGAGTTGGTCACCCCAGATGTAGTCAGTATGGTGGGCAAAAGCTGAGACCCACAGACAGCAGTAAAAGCCATAAGGCAGCACAAGCCAGGGACGGAGAGAATCAGCAGAATAAATAACAGCAGCAGATAGAAAAAGAAGCAGGGATGGGGTGGCTGAATGGGGGGCAAGGACACATTCCCGTTGGTTTCCCAGAGTGGCTGTCAACCTGATACAGCTACCGCTGTACCCTAAGTGTCAAAGAACCGTGCCAGCTGCTCAGAGAGGCCTGGGAAAGCCATTTCTTCCGTATTTCCACATACTAGTAATAACCTAACCTATGGTAGGTCTATTCCTTGTTACCTGTAGGGGTCAAAACCCGTGGAAATCAGAAATTCAACTGCAGAGTTCACAGAATCGCTTCTGAAATAAAATAGACAATAAATATGGTTTGGTTTAGCTTGAAAATAGATCCACACAATGTTCTTTGTCTTATCTTTTCAAAGATTTCAATTAAATAATTAAAAGTTGCCTTTGGTTGCAAGTTTTTACAGCCAAATGATTTATACCAAAAGGGCCCCCAAAATTCTAAAGGTAAATTTATGTAGACTGAAGTCAGTAAAAGGATGAAAACTAAGGAAAAGGAAACAGTGGAAATTACATAGTTCAGGTCAGCGTTTACTAAACTTCAACAATTTGTTTTCTCTTATCAAATTGTTACCATTTATATTAGTATTGACTTTATATTGACTCATTTAAAACTATGAAGCTTTTTCTCACCTATAATATTGTTAAATTATGGGTGTTATAAAACCATTATATATTTTCTTAATACAGTATAGTAAATATATAAAAACAAAGTAAAATGTTTTGTTCATTTAATTAAAGTTTCCTTATAAGACACTGCAGTTTGGACAGTACTGATTTAGGCCAAACGTGACCAATCCATCCATCTCATCGCTCACTCACACCTTCATTAGTTCATTTGAGCACTAATTACCAATGGTGAGTACTAAGGATGCTGAAATTGATAAAAGAAGCCAGAGATCTGTGAACATTTATCACACACTGTACCACATTTACTTGCTTATATGTGAGCGTCTCTCATGAGCGTCAGGTCTCAAAGGAGTAAGAACAGCTTCAGTCATCTTTGAATCCCCAGCTCCTTCCACAGCCCTTGGCACACAGATGCTGAGTAAATGTTGTTTGCATGATGGAATCAATGAAGCACTGATGAAACCATGAAGCCAAAGAGGATAATGTCTATGTTCACTGAATTAGAGAAAGGAAAGAGTTCTAGTAGAGATATAAACAAAGAGCAGGAAAGAAGCAGCAACAGCATTAGTTAAGAACAGGAAAGTCTGGGGAGAGAAGGTGACATGTGGTCTCAAAGAACGGATAGAATTTCACCAGGTGAATCACACAGGAAGAGTATTTTCAGTCCAGGGAAACCTACATGCAATAGCCGATGCCTTGAAAACATATGAATATGGTGTGTTGTGTTGGGAAGTGCAAAGGATGGGGAGTGGTGGTAAAGAAATTTAAAAAAAAATAATAGTAGGGGTGGAGATAGGCAGAAGCCTGATACAATAACGGACCAATTTTGAGGTTTTGTGCATTCAAATGAGACACTTAAATTGTATAAGGTAGGCAGTGAGGAATGAATGGACCAACTCTGTGCTTTACAGAAATGATTCTGTTGGCACAATGGAGGCTGTATTGAAATTGGGTAGATGAGCAGCAAAGAAGTTAGTTAGGAGCTATGACAAATGTTACGTATTTCATGGGTTTGTCTACTGGGAGTCACAATATCCCTCTGTTATCCCTTCTCCACTTTTCCATGTACTTTTTCACAAGAGCGAGTGACCAGCAACCTGCCCACCCTGCTTTAAATATTTTCCCAAGTTAAAGCTCATCCATTAAACACAAGTTTGAGTCACTATTACACAGAAATTATATCAACGATCAAACCAGCATCTAAGTCGACCCAATCAGAAGAAAAAATCAACAACGAATGTGGCTTGTGAATGAAAAATCAAGCTCTCGGCTTACGCAGAGGCACCCTCCTGCTCACTCTTAAGCCCTGTGATCTTGGATGAGTAGTTATTTAACCTGTGACCCCTGGGGTTTCTCATTTGTAAAACGAAAGCTTTAGAGTAGATAAACTCTGAGACCCCTCTTGATGATAACATTATATTTCAATTCTGCTCCTATCGCTTTTCCGGACAAATCAAGTTCATATTAGTAAGGCAGGGTAACTCGTGCTGGGGCCTCCTGCCTCAACTGTACTAATGGAAGAGAGAAGAGGGTTATCTCTGCTCTACTCTCTGTGTTCTTCCTTTAGCTGTGATGCCTACCACACATACGAAGCTACAGCCTAGCTCTCGAAGCCTCACCTTTACACAGAGCCTGGGCGGAGCCCCCACTGGGCTCTGAAGTGAAGGGCCCCTCAAGGTTTTAGCCATCATGAGCTGCTAATAATAGTACCTACCTCATAGAGGATCAAAGAAGAACTCTGCCTGGCACACTGTAAGTGCCATATGAGTATGTTCAGTGAACACATAAAATAATGGGATAGCAATTCTATTAATCTTAGGTATAAAATTGATCATATCAGGACATAATAAACCAGCCTTTGTCATCCAAATGTTTGATTCTAAGGGACCCATCTGAAGGGACCTAGACATGTGACTAAGCTGTTGGGTCAAACTTCATTCCTACACAATGGTACATATAGCTGTTCCCTGCTCACAGGGGATTAATTTCGGGCACTTTTCTTCAGTGTCTGTAGTGCTCTGAATAGAAATAAACTGCAGTCACTTCAGTCATCTGAACATTCTAGATATATTAAGAATAGATTTGCATGAGGCATGCCCAGCATCACAAAGTTTGCAAGCCTGGTTGGGAAAGTTAGAATAGTTCAAAATTTAGTGTAGGAAGCATCTACTTCCTCCCCCAGTTAGAAAGACTGAGGCCACTCATCCTTGCTCCATCAGCAACCTTTCCAAAAACCAAAGCATGAGCCTTTGTAAATAAAGCATTTCTATTCTATGCTGAGATCAAAATCCAATTAACTCAACCCTGGGCACCCAAAGAGAATTAGCCAGAGAATTCCATGCAGCTGGGAGGTGGGGGAAGGGCAGGGCAGGAAGCCTCTGGAATCTGATAAACATATTACTCACTTACAATGGGATTCTTAAAACATAGCCAGTGCAGTCTCATAACATGTTTCGAATGGGATTTCGACACCCTGTTTCACCAAAGAGAAAATCCATAAGCAATACAGCACAAAAGTAGATTTACGTGTCTGGATATCCATTTAACAGGTTCACAAGCCAGTTCAGAGCACCTGCAGGACCCCAGCAGGGACATGAGGGGAAGAAGGATGGAATGAGGTGGATGGGACAGATGGCAGTCCCATGCAGCCCATGCACAAAAAGCCTGATCTTTGTCCTCTATGCACTGTGGAGTCACGAGCAGGATAAAAACAGAGCAGTGACATGATCAGATTTGTGTTTTAGATAAATCTGTGTGGAGAATAGATTTGAGAGAAGCAGGAAAAGGGACTACAATAAAGTGTCTATTATAATTGTCCAGGAGAAAAGAGGTGAGAATCTGAACTAAGGAGGTAGTAGATAAGAGTGCACAGGTCTGAGAAATACTTAGGATGTAAAATTGGCAGGATGTGGAGATTAGTTGAACACGGGGTGGTAGCAGTTGGGAAATGACCCCATACAGCTGAATACAGTTATGTGTCAACATCCCACCTACGTTTTTACACTGATTTAGTGTGGTCACAAATAGGCCCAACTATGTCCAAAACAACTTCATTGCTCTAACATGTTTCTGTTGGTACATTTTTCAATGTCAGCAACTCAGCATTGCACCTTCTAGAAAAAGGGAAAAAATTCCACATTCTGCCAAGACCCTTTTTTTTCATAAGTTAAGAATGGCACTAGGCATATCGCACGACATTAATTTTGTACTGTAGGCAATTCTGATTGATTATTGTATGCCAAATTATAAACAGTTGTCAAGAAGTCTAATCTTTTATCAAAAAGATGCTGAAACCTTGTATATATGAGTTATGAAGAAAGGATGTGGCAGGAAAATTACAATTCAGCTAAAATGGCATCACTTATGTAGATCCCAGGACAATTCTAAAATCCCTGCTTGTGCCTAGCCATATGTTTGATTTGCTTTGGGTGCAATTCCCAGAACTCTGTGCAAACTCTTTGGTTTAAGTTTAAATCATAATGAAATATGTCAGGTGTTATGCTCAGACCCGGCACAGTCCCTAGCATATGGTACATACTCCAGAAATATTTGTTGGATAAATGAATGAGAGTGAAGGCAACTAAGTGCAGGCAGATTCAATCTCCAGGGCCTGAAGCCAGATCCTTTCCTCCTAACCCAGGAATCCTGTAAAGCAGCAGGGGGCTCCAGGGGAGCAGCTCAGCATTCTACACTCATCCCTGTACCCATGCACCTCCAGGCTGGTTTGGGAGCCTATGCTCTGCCTGGACCCACACTGTCCTATGTCTTTCCTAATTCACTTTCTACAGAGAGCAACGGATGGGCCTGGGGGATGAGACCCAGTAGGAACTCAAATCCCTGTTTAGTCATTCAACCACTAGAGGGTGAGAGAGTCAAAAGCCTGTTTCTGGATGTCGGCGTTGCCCTCTGCAGGACGTAAACCTCCTCCTAGGCTGCTCGTGTAGCCCAAGATTTCTTCTGACTAGTCACCTCCGATACTTGGTACAGCAGGAATCAGCAATCGTAGCACGATTTCACCCCTGAGCCATTTGAAATATCCACCTTTGGCAATGCTTTCCTTTTTTTCCTAATAACAGGTTAAAAACAAAACCAGAATAAAAATCAGGAAAATTTCCCAAGACCAAGCACTGCTTTGAGCTGCTTCCTGTGCATTTGCGCAGAAGTGTCAAGGCCCGCAGTGCTCCAGGCAGTGTGCCCAGATGCCCTGCATGTCAGGTAGGGCTGCCGGGGAAGATTCAGGATGCTCAGTTAAACTAGAGTTTCAGATAAACAGTGAATAATTTTTTAATATGTCTGCTCCAGCTTGGGAGGGGGCAAGTTATTGTTTTTATTTGCTAAGTCTGGCAACCCTACCTGCACCGGGCACTGGGACGCTGGCTCTTTCCCCAGTGCTCCGGGTTACTTTTACTTCTCTGCCTGGGCTCCGGGCATCTGCCCTGCCTGGAATGCTCTGCCTCACTTTACCCACCTACTCATTCATCCTGCTCCTTATGCAAAGCCTGCTTGGAAGTTACCTCCTTGTCTCCTCTTCAGTGCACCTGGAGGGTTACACTGCCCTGTGTGATGTGGTGTTTGTCACTGCCAGCCTGGTATACAGGGAAGCGTGTATGGGCATATGAGATTGGAGATTCTCAATGGGGACCAGAAGGGAAGGGACAAGGGAGAGTGCCTAGGTGAGGGGATCATGGTACCCAGGCTTATATACTGGAGCAAAAACAAGGTTGGAAACCACCACACTAGACTACTACCCCCAGGAGGGTAGGGCCTATATCTTCTCTGTCACTTATCTTTGCGTCCTCTGTGCCTAGGACAGACACTAGCTCTTAGCAGAAACTCAACAGATACATATTTTGTAAACAATATAATCAGCAAAGCCCTCAATCTCTGTAAAAACAAAACAAACAAAAACCTTCCCTCAGTTCCCTTTCTGGCACAATTTATCTCAGAGATTTGTTCCTCCTCGGCTCTCTCGCCTTAGGCACTTCTTTACTTGCCTGATGAAGAATACGAGGGTACTTGAAAAAGTTCATAGAAAAATGGAATTCAAAGGTAATATGAATCTTTCCATGAACTTTTGGAAGACCTCTTGTACTCATTTGATGACTTGTTGTCATCAGATCTTCCAACATTGTGACTTCCCTGGGAGCATTTTCACATACAGTAGTTCCCCCTTATCTGTGTTTTCAGTTATCCATGGTCAACTGCAGTTGAAAGTATTAAGTAGAAAATTTCAGAAATAAACAATTCATAAGTTTTAAACTGTTCACTGTTCTGAATATTGTGATGGAATATTACAAGGTCCCTCTCTGTCCTGTCCAGGATGTGAATCATTCCTTTGTCTACGTATATAGCTGTAGACACTCCCTGCCTGTTAGTGACTTAGTAGCCGTCTCAGTTATCAGATAACAGTCGTGTATTGCCGTGCTGCGTTCAAGGAGCCCTTATTTTACTTAATCGCAGCCTCCAAGTGGAAGAGTAGTGATGCTGGCATATTGTTATAAATTAAACTTTGTCATAGGTATATAAGGATAGGAAAAAAACATAGTAGGGTTTGGTACCATCTATGGTTCCAAACATCCACTGGGGGTCTTGGAACTATTCCTCGTGAGTAAGAGGGGATTACTGTATCACCTTTTCAGCTCTGTTGCTCTCTGATCTCAACCTCTCCTCTGTTTTGGCCCATTTTTCTGGAGGTGGATGCCCTAAATCAGAAATGCTCATCCCCAGTCCCAACAATTAATCCCCAGAAGGCCTTCAAGGCAGAGCAAGCTCATGGCTGCTTCAACCAGAAGAGCCTTGGGCACATGGTGCCTGGGACAGTGTAGCATGCAGGCTCAGAGCCATCATGGGAGGATGGCCAGGCTTCAGCTTAAATGAGGAGACCTGCTCCTGGACCCTCTGCCTAATGGTTTGTGCAGGTGGGGTCTGGGGTAAGAAGACATGGCACCCTGAAACTAGTAACAGGGAAGCATAAGGACTGCAGTATTACCATAGAAGGGCACAGGGTTCAGAACATGCTACCAGGGGTGCTGCAATCTGGGGATGGGAACTCTTACCTGTCCTAGGCCTGAAGGAGCAATGAGGAAGCACCTACCCCAGGCTGCAGAGAGAGCTCTAGGGGAGGGGGGCCTGACGGAGTGGGGCCTTCCCTTGAGAAACTTAGCCCACCTCAGTGGCTGACAATGAGGGGGCCGGAAGAGGAGAGAGCCAACCTTATTCTCCTCCTGACCTCCAGTTTGGAGCCCCATGCTTGTGAAGAGTTTGCTGAATTGAATGAGATAGGAACTTCACCAATGTGGGGGTAGAAGCAATGCAGGGAGTGGAGAGGATGTGTTCCCCTGAGGCCCACGATCCACACCTGCTTCTATTTGTTTTGTTTTTTTGTTGTTGTTGTTGTTTTTTGTTTTTGGTGGCTGGCTGGTACAGAGATGAACCCTGGACATTGATGTTATCAGCACCATGCTCCAATCATCTGAGCTAACTGGCTAGCCCAGCTCCCACTTCTGCTCTGGTCTCCCAGAGATACACCCAGTGTCCCCCATGCCTTCTGCAGGTGTGGGAAATGTCGCAAAATCCAGGAAAAGAGTATGAAGCCCACCATGCACAGTGCTGTGAGGGACTGGGGGGGATAAAACTGGGGACCTTGTCATCTATGTGGAGAGAAGGAACGGGTTTATAAAATAGAAATAAAAGCACAGGATGCCTGTGCTAAAGACCAAACACCTGGCTTGGGAGGTCAACAGAGAGTAAAAATACAGGCCAGGATTGCTGAAGAACGTTTCACAAATTATTTATACTCTCCTTGGAGATGATTTATAATACACACAAACATCAAAATACATAGCATTCTTCCATCCTTCTTTCAGAGCACTGGTTGGTTGAGGACGTACAATTAGCCCCGTCTGTTACACAGTGATGTTAATTACACACGGGGTTAATCATGAGACGTCCACAGTTACTAATTGCTCACACCAATTGATCATCGGAGCAGGGAGGCACTTCTCCCCTCTCCTTGACTTTCCAGAAGGAAGGATTTTTCCCCAATCCTCTCGGCCTCTTGTCCCACTCCTTATTCTTTTCTAGAGAGGAACAGGACATGCCCAGTCCAGCTCTCTCTGTTTCTCTCCCTGTCTCTCTCTCCCTAATCCTGAGCCCCCACATTGGACGACCTGTGGTCATCCAGCTGTGTTTGGAACTGGTGGGAAAGTTAGCCTATTTCTGGGGTGCAGTCATTTTTGCCCTAATCCTAAACTATATTTTTAGCATCAGCTTTATCAGTGACCTAGTTGAGTCTACCTCTTACTTTGTTCAGGACTCAGGGAAAGTAGTATTATATGCGGGGACTTCTTAAACCACAACTGTTTCCTAGTACGTGTTAGTCGTTCAAAATTCTTTACATGTGCTTTCATATTTAATCCTCCCCACAACTCTATGAAGAAGGTGCTATTATTATTTTCCTATTTTGCAAATGAGGAAATGGAGACATTCATTAGCTTGACAAGGATCACCCCCTTAGGAAGTGTAGGAGCTGGGATTCAACTTCACGGTCTGGCTATAGAGCCCCCAAACTACCCTCAGGCTATGATGCCTGTGCTAGGAATTCTTTTATGGTCTAATCCCTTCATTTTTTCTAACCAAGTTATTTTAAATTATTTTTAAACCAACAAATCAAAGTACATGTCCATGTGCATGTCTGTTCCTTTTTGTAAAGAAAAACCTGATCAGGGAGAAAACACCAAAACAAAACTAACGTCCTTGAGAGCCGAGACCTGCATCAACACGTCAAATGTTAAGGAGTGAGCACTTTTCTCATCTACCGTTGACATAGATAGAGTTTTCTGGATTAGTGCACGGTGCTGACTTATTTCCTCAAGGAGCAACAATTTAAGCTATCGTTCTTGTTCAGGTTAGATGGCAACAATTTAGAGTTATCCCCTGTAGATAAAGGAAGACAAGTATTATCTGGCCTGATCATGGGGAAGATGAAGAAGTATCTACTGCTTTATTTATAACTCAGCAAGACAGATGGCCAGTGATATGCCACAAAGACCCTATGGTCTACACAGGTTCAGCATTTGCATCATGGAGGAACACTTGGCCATTTGGCCAACTAGCTATTTAAATTGCACAACAGTATAAAATCTCTCTTTTTTTTCTTGTGGCTGGCTAGTATGGGGATCTGAACCTGTGACCTTACGTTACATGGCTGTGCTATAACAACTGAACTAACTGGCCAGCCCCCCCCCTCCAGTATAAAATCTTGTATTCGATATCTATTATTTCATAGAAAATTTTCTCTCCAGATAAGTCCACAGGACTCCTGTAAAACCGAAGCTATAAGATTTGTTCAAGACAAGTAAGAAGTTACCTGAGAGAGTTTGGAAGCCAGAGCTTTTTAGCCATTGTCAGTGTAAGCTTCCCAAGGTCTTGCTGTAAGCACTGCCCCAGCCATTGTAAATGTCACCTCAAATTGCAAAAATGGAATGAACTAATGGGGCTCTCCAGGCCTAATGGATCTCACTAGTCTTATCTGTGTGTGACCTTTAGCTCAGCTGGTGGGCCCCCATGTTGCCCTATGTCATCTGTCCCCAGTGCCCTTCTCTTAGAAGCCTGGGTCATGAACAAGTGGGATGTGAGGCGCTTCACCTTGTGGGGATGGCACTGGAAAATAAGGTCACAATGATCATTTTGATGGGGTCAGGACACACTACCCCAAATATGATACCTTGGCATTTGAGATAACAGCAGAAGCAGGAAAGTCACTCACCTTCTACAGCAGATTGGATGCCCCCCTGCAAACTCATTGAAGCTTAATTTGCACTGTAACTGTTGAGGGTGGGAAATCCTATTATGATGACTGAAAAGCAGGGCCCTGGAGAGGTGATTAAGTTGTTGGTTTAATGGTGGTCGTGGGCATGATTCTGGGGGCTTTAAAAGAAGAACAGATGAGGGCCAGCCCGGTGGCGCATGCGGTTGAGTGTGGCGCTTGGGAGCGCGGCGGCGCTCTCACCGAGGGTTTGGATCCCATATAGAGAGACCGGTCCGCTCACTGGCTGAGCGTGGTGTGAGCGCGACACCGAGGGTTGTGATCCCGTTACCGGTCACGAAAAAAGACAAAAAGGAAAAAAAAAAAAAAGAAGAAGAACAGATGAGAAGTTCTCTCTCTCTCTGCTCTGCCATTTTCTGCTATGTGAGACCTCTGCATTGTTGTAAAGTCACCATCAAAGAAGACCCTCAACAGATGTGTCCCCTGGACTTTGGACTTCCCAACCTCTGAAACTGTAAGCAATAAATTTAATTTTCTTACAAATTACCCAGTTCCAGATATTTTCTTATAAGCAACAGAAATGGACTAATACACCATCCCCGCACCCTTTTCCCCTGAAGCACGTCATACAACCCTCATGTGAGAGGTGTCCACCTTACACCTGGAAGAAAGGAGCATCCTTCTCTGAAGGCACAGGGACACAGAGAAGAATCTGAACAAACAGGCCTTGCTAAGTCCCCCCCAGTTTGTCACCATTAGATCACACCTTTTGTTCTCTAATCATAATTCCCTACAACTATCCACTCTTCATCAGACTTAAGCATAAAATTATATGTTTGCCTGGTTCTTTGGGTCTTCATTTCCAGAGGCTCTTGCACCATGTACAACTTGTATAAGTAAATAGGTATGCTTTTCTCTTGTTAATCTGTCTTTTGTTATATGGGCCTCAGCCATGAACCCAGCGGTGGGTTAGGAACAGAGAGCCTTCCTCCCCCACAATTTCATTGCTTCCATCTTTGATCCTCATCTGACTTTCTTTTGCAGGAATTTCAAAACCATAAATAGCTCTCCTGATTGCAGAACATTCTTATTCTGCCCATGAAATGTTTCTTCCTCCTGACTAGATTAACAGGGTAAAGATGTGAGTCTTTAAATCACATTAAACAGAGTAAAACTGTGTTATTAAAACAAAGAGACTTAGGTACAAGGAGCCTGATAACTTTTTGCCACACTCCAACTGAGCTAACCAGCCAACTCTTCCTGATAACTTTTCTAAAGGACATCATGACAAACCAATGTCCTTGTCTTCCTTTTCTCTCCATGAAATCATCTGTTCATGAAAGCACTTAACTGATATAGACTATAAATTGTCATCTTATAGATTCTATCTATTTGGTAGCTAATTGGAAAGTTTTGGCTGGCATTTTCTGAAGTAGGTGCCAAAGGATGGAAAGGTGTTAAGAAAATAACTGGCCAGCAGCCTGCCTACCCTTAAACATGATATCCTTAATGGCTCGTTCTACTTCTGGAATTCCTAGATAACACTGAGTTCTCCCAGGACATATGAAGGCATCTGTGGGTAGGAGAAACTTCTGAACTCTTTGGGTTTGTCAACCAGGGCAATCCTGCTATGGGAAAGCCCTAAAGCTAACTTCTAAAGCCCAGCGGGGGGTCAAGGCTGCTTACCATTCTACCATGAGGTAGGACTGGAGTCTAGGAAGGTCCCAGTTCACCTCCCCAAACACACTAAGCTGTTCAGCCTTTAGAAGTAAGAAGGAGAAATCAGTACTGCATGGGAGCCATACGCAAAATCGCCTCCAACCACCCCCCCCACCGCTTGCTAGTTTACTTTTTCTGTGTGTTGGAGGTCAGAACACACTACCCCAAAATATGGCACCTTGGAGGTCACTCTCACTTTCTTCCACCTTTCCACAGGAGACTGGAATTTTCTGACTACCTCTACTGAAAGTAGGTCATAAGACTCTCATGTGACAGGTGTCCTGCCCTATACCTGGAGGAAAGGAATGCTACACAGACAGGCCAAGAAGAATCTGAACAAACAGGCCTTGCTAAGTTCCCCCCAGTTTATTACGATTAGATGACATCTTTTCTATCCAAGGATATTTCTATATCACTGTCCTTTCTTCACTGAACCTAAGCATAAAAACAGTTTTCCCTGGGTCTTTGGGTCTTCATTTCTGAAGGATCCCATGTCACGTAAAACTTTGGTTCAATAGATTTGTTATGCTTTGCTCTTGTTAATCTGTCTTTTGTTGCAGGGGTGTCAGCCATGACTCTTGCCATGGGTGAGGAAAAGGTGTTGCTTTTTCTCCCTTACATGAGTAAGCGTGCGTGCACATGTGTGTACGGAGGAGGATGGGGGATGAGAAAATACTTTAAATTATTACATTAATCATGAGAATTATGGAGTTTTACACCAAGGCAATTAATTATTGTCTAGAGCTGCTCCCTAGGCTCTGGGTCACATTTTCAAGGTATTTTTAAACAAAACAATTTGAGTCCATCCTATGATCTCTTTACCACTTCAGACAACCACTTAATAGTAACAACAGCTATCATTTAATGAGTGCATACTTTCTATCAGGTTAGATGTTCAGCATTTTCATGGATGGCATTATTTACTCCTCTCAACGACCTGATGGGATAGGTGCTATTATCATCCCCATATTACAGGTGAGGAAAATGAAGTCTTTTCTGGTCACACAACAAGCCCATGGACATGAGGCTCAAGAAAATTGTCTAATCTCCTTGCCGTTGGAAGGAATGACCAGAAAATGCCGATTTCAGTAGCTGATTCCTGACAATCAAAGTTTAAACATAGGTTATACTTGATTCTTTAAGGCCCAACCTCCATCTTTCTTTCAGTACAAACGACAATTCCATTTTAGTTAGAAGATCACCAAGAATAAGCTGAAATAGGCAGCAGCCTATTGAATACAGCAAAGAAGGGAGCTTGCAACAATTCCAGACAATTCCATAATTACCAAATGCCAAGTGTGCACCTGGTACTGTGCCAGTGATTCAAAGATGCAAATGAGGGGCCTTTTTTAACATGCAATTTATTCATGGCTGTGATCCTCGTCGCCTTGAAGATCCCCAAAGGCATGCTCAAAAGTACTTGAAACCTCATAATTATTATGACTTACCTCTTTGAGTTTTCAATTTTACTCAAAGTTTTGAGGTAGAGTGGAGGATTTAAGTTAATTTAACAGCTAAGTAATTGAAAATACTTCAAATATGTTTAAAACAAACACAGATATTATGGAGTTAAATAAAAATATTGCCTTATTTTTTAAGATTAAGTGCTGCATGAAAAAAATTGCATGCATGAGGTCAGCTCCCTCAAGATGGCAGCTTGGAATTCCCAAGGGTGCTTGTTCTCTTTTCTGGGATGATAGTTATGATGCTTCATAACTAGGTGGAAATGGTTTAAAAGAACAGACTGTATTAATCAGTGATGGGTTGAAGAAATGTAGACTGGTGACATTTTTTAGAAGCTGAACCCTCTGCACTGAGAAAGTAAACAGATGGCCCAGGAGGCAGGGAAGAGGGAGAAATTATGAGGGGTTTAATTACTGTTAGCTCAGTCAGCCAAAAGGTTATATGAGCAAATACAAAAGAGAAAAGAATGCAAGAAAGGGGCTTAGGGAACCCAGGATCTTGTGACAATAAAGGAAACTCAGGCTAGGGAAAGCTGAATGAAAGATTGGGTCCATAATCAGAAGGTGTGTATGAACAGATCTTAGGACAATGGTCAGGCTGGCAGATCAGGGCTGTGAGGAGAGGTTCAAAGGCATGTAAGGAAAGCTATCTTAGAAATGAGACAACATTGGAAGTGGAATACAGCAGAAGAGATGATGCTGAAAGTACAACCTGCATTGTGGAGTGCACAGTTAAGGAAGCTGAGTAAAATGAACTGGGGGAAAATAGTGAAAAATAATTAGATAAAAACTTATAGAAGAGGAAAACAAAGGAGATCCAACTTCTAAATAATGGGTATCTCTGGAAAAAACCAAGTAATCGACTGGTTTGTTTTGTTTTGGTTTTTTGGGAACTGGCTGGTACGGGGGGGGGGGGGGGCCG
>NW_007731237.1:66153-75166 GCF_000696425.1 Galeopterus variegatus | reverse complement strand
GGGGGGGGGGGGGGGGGGGGGGGGGGGGGGGTCCGAACCCTTGACCTTGGTGCTTAGTGTTATCAGCACTACACTCTAACCAAGTGAGCTAACTGGCCAGTACCCAAAACCAAGTAATTAGAAGAAGAAAAGGTATAACTACACTGAAAGATAATTCAAGAAGCTTTGCAGAAAGAAAAAACTTGAATCTACGCATTGAAATACAGACAGAAAAAAATGGATACAGATCAAGTCATAAGAGGAAAATGATCCATATTGGAAGGCAGTGGATAATAGGTACAAAGTCTTCAGAAATGTAAAGTATAACTTAAGAATTTTGTACTCAATACTGTCATCCAAGTATAAGGGCAAAGGATTTTCAAGTTGAAGTGCTCAGAAAAATACTTCCTGTGAGCCCTTTTGAAGAAATATTGGAAGACTATAAAGAAGTACATTTAAATAGTTAAATAATATCTAACAATTATATATGTATATATAGGAAGAGCAAACCTCAGTCATCCAAGAGAAAATTGAAAAATCTAGTGTTACAGCTCTTTTCGAATTTGTCTAGCAGATTTTCCGGTCTTTACCAGAAAACCCCCCTCAAAAAAAAAAGAAAGAAAGAAGGAGCAGGCTGGGGCAGAAGGCTGCCTTGAGGCTGCCATTTAGTACTAAAACTAAAACTAAGCCATCTGTCAGAATTATGATTTAAGAACTTGAATTTTATGAACAATGACCATTTAAAAATAACAATATTGGGTTTGGATCCCTTTACCAGCCAGCTGCCAAAAACAAAATGAAAAAAACCCCAAACCCCAAAATAACAATATTGCTAACAAGAGTTGGGAAGTGGCAGGGAAGAGAGGATAGGAGTTGGAGTAAATATGTCAATTTTCCTAATTTTTCAAATGGAGGGTCAAAAGGTATTAAAGCTGGCAGATGAGGTAATAGGAATATGATTTAATACTCTTTGATTTTTAAAATCATGTGTATGAATTAGTTATTAAAATAAATTAAAAATAATAATAATTATGACACAGGAAAGTCTCAGGGACTTGTGAGGACAGTGCTGGAGAGGATGTCTTGGAGAAGATTCTTTTTTTTTTTTTTTTTCCTTTTTCGTGTCCGGCAACGGATCACAACCCTCAGTGTCGCGCCCGTACCGGACCGGGACCGGCAACGGGATCGCAACCCTCGGTGTTGCGCCCACACCTCGCTCAGCCAGTGAGCGGGAACCGGTCTGTATGTGGGATCCCAACCCTCAGCGGGAGCGCCGCCGCGCTCCGAAGCGGCGCACTGTAGCAGTGCGCCACCGGGCCGGCCCTTGGAGAAGATTCTTATTGAGCCTTGACCAACCAAACTATGGAATTGAATAGTGTCCTTGTAACTTACCTCAGCCAGATTCCTTACACTTCAGGGTTCACACATGGCATGTCTTCTTATGGATTTACCAGGTACACAGGGAAGTGTGAAGATTTCTACAACAGTGACAGTTGGGTAAGTTGTGACCCAAGAGTTCACGCTTTAGCAAAGAATTTCCCCTTTTTGATCACAGATAAATGGAGAACAGAGACTAGCAAGAGGAACCTCTTTGGAGGGTGTCCCGGTACGTTTCAGATTGAGCTTTTAGGTTAGTGATTTGAAAAAAAATTTCGGCCTATACATCTCTTTCTCTTTATGTATAGAAACATGTATTTTACAAATGTTCCACATATCTATATGATACACTATATGTAGTGAAAGAATTTTTTTTTTTTTTCTGATTTATGGTTTTTGTCCCTGTACCAAACGGGAGCAGGGTTCACCAGCATGTTTGTGGTTTCCCTCTGGTTTTAATGACCATCTATGTGGTCAGGGCCAAAAATCTAGCAGCGAGGATAAATAAGAAAAATAAAAATCCTATGCCCCTGGTTCTGAGTCTTAAATACTCCCAGTTTTGGGGCAACTTTTCTACTTCTCCTCACCCCATTTCACTGACAAATGACCTCCCCATAGCTGGAATCCTGCCAGTGGACAGAGATTAGTGCACTGAAAGTTTCCTCAGGCGAGCATGGGGCTTTGGCTTCATGGGAAACCCTCCGTAAGATGTAATTGAGGACTGTGCCCTTGGAAGTTGCTTAGTCAGTGTGGGTGACAGTCTGAAGGTGCTATACAAATGGTGGCTTATTTGCATTAGAAAAAAGTTCTGGGCTTTCATAAACATCTCTTCATGAAAAGGATTTTGCTAGGTATACTAAAGAGAAAAGAAAAGATACCATCTAAAACGAACATCTGTTACAACAGCTGCTCCTAAAAGCAGATTAAGGTACAACTGCCACATAAAAAGTGAAAAAGGGAAACATCTTCCCATTTTACTCTGATGAAATTTAAAACCTCTCTCATTTAGTATCCAGTAATTCCACTGGGATTCAGCACATTTCAAGTCCCAGAAATGAAAAACCACTTCTGTTTTAACCCATACACATATATTCCACCTACCTTGGAATGTTTCAGGGCTTTATTTTTTTATTATTATTTTTTTTGGAGGCTGGCAGGTACAGGGATCTGAACCCTTGACCTTGGTGTTATCAGCACCATGCTGCAATCACATGAGCTAACCACCCAGCCCCGTCTCAGAGCTTTAGAAACAACACACGTCCCTTTCTCCACTCATTGCTCTCTGTCGAAAACTAAAGTGTATGTCATTAAAAATACACACAAGGGGCTGGCTGGTTAGCTCAGTCAGTTAGAGCACCACGTTATAACACCAAGGTCAAGGTTTTGGATTCCCATACCAGCCAGCTGCCAAAATAAATAAAAGAAAAGAAATAAACACAAGAACAACTAAGAGGCAGCTGCTGTCTTGCTGTACATGGCATTGGTCAGAATGTGGGTGTCACTCAGAAGGGGGTGACTACAACTTGAGAGGGCCCAGAGGGGACACATTTTTATTTATTTATTTATTCATTCATTCATTCATTCATCCATCCATCCATCCATCCATCCATTTATTTATTTATTTATTTATTTATTTTGTCAGTGGCCACTATGGGGATCCAAATCCTTGACCTTCATTCATTCATTCATTCATCCATCCATCCATTTATTTATTTATTTATTTATTTTGTCAGTGGCCACTATGGGGATCCAAATCCTTGACCTTGGTGTTATAACACCACACTTTAGCCAACTGAGCTAACCAGACAGCCCCAAGACATGTTAGTGAAGAATGCAGAAATTGTGTCCTATAAGAAATGTATTTGAGGGAATTGGTGATATTTAGTTTGCAGAGGAGAAGGCTGGATGAGAACGTGGCAGTTGTCTTAATATATTTGAAAGGCAGTCATGCAGAATAGAGAATGGATTTATTTTGTGTTGCTGTGAGGTGCAGAACCAGTGTCAGCGAGTAGGCTCGTTCTGATTCATTATAGAAAAGATATTCTGTCTAATTGGATTTATTTTTAAAAAATTGGTTGATTCCTAAAATAGAGAGGGAGCTCCCCGCTGCTAAGAATAATCAAGTAGACGCTAGTTGAACATTGCTGAGGAATTGTGTGGAGGGTTTTCTCATACCAGAATGTATGAGAACCACCAAAGGACCTACTTCTACATTCTATCATTTGTGCTTAGTTATGAAGCCTTTTGTATAATGTTCAACACGTAGAGATTAATGATTTGGGGAATTATCTTTCAGACACAGAAATTTAGTCCTACTGCTTTTTTATTTATTTTTCTCTTTTCTGAAGAAGAATGAGAAATAGATGATGAACAGAAAAAAGGGAAGGAAAACCAGAGGAAAAGGGATAGAAGGGGAATCCTATTCTCCTTTTTAGAAATGAGGCTATATTTAAAGTCTTCAGAAATGTAAAACCTTGTACAACTAAAGTGCACTTTCATCAAAGACAAACTCATCCTTGCAAATAATCTCCTAAAATTTCTCACTGGACAGGAATTTTCACCAGCAGCACTACCATTTTAGTACAAAATGATATAGTCCTCTTTTTACTTGTTCTCTTGGTGAAAGTTTTCTCTATCTTTGAGTATCTCTGAACCCATCCATAACTGATTAATATGCTACATTAGAAAAATACAAGTTGTGTTTACAGATTAACTTTAAAGAATAGACACACTACACTAAGCCCACCTCCAACAAAGGGAACGAACATAATCACATACAAAGAGCCTCTTTTACCCCATCCACTTCCCAAACAAAACAAAATTAAGACAAAGCCTTGGAGAACAAGGTCACTTTTGAAGATGCATTAAAAAAATAGAGCTGTAAACTCAGCATATCACCAAATATTAAGTAAGAAAAAAGACACAAAGACACCCTCTCCCCCCGCTTGGTGGCTGAGCACATTTGTGGTCTTCTAACTGGATTCTTATTGTGTTCATCTAGATTCCACAATTCTCTCAAAGCCCACTTAACTTCCAGCTCTTTCAAGGGAAATATGAAAAAGCATCTGACATGTTCTACTTGAATATTTTATAGGTACTTCAAAATCTGTGTACCTGGAACTGGATTTATAGTTTTGTCCTTACAACCTGGTCCTCTCATTGTTACATGGCTCTACAGACAGTTATCAAAACAAACACCAAAGACATCCTCGACACTTCCTTTTCTCTCACCCTGATAGGCAATTAACAACTAAATCCCATCTAATCTATCTCCTAAGTGCCATTTGAATCCATCCTGTGACCACCACCCTGGACAAAACCATCATCTATTCCCTCCTGGAAAATTGCAAAAGCCTCCCAATTATTTTCCCCAGATACACTCCAGCTCCATTCTAGAACTGAACTGATCTGAAAGACAAAACTGGTCATGTTATTCTTCAATGGCTTCCCACCACCCTTAGGATAAGTTCCAAACATCTTAGCTTGGCCTCAAGGCTCTAAGTGATCTGGCCACGTTACCTCACTAGCTCTTCCTCTGATCACTCTTCTGTTTCTGCCTGATGCTCAGGTCATGTTGACCCTGTTCCTTGTCCCTCCAAAAAAGAGGTCACACTTTTTCCCAGCTTGGAGGCTTCATACTGCTGTTCCTCTGCATCTCCTCACTGTCTCCCTCCCTTCGTCTAGCCAGGATCTACTCCTCCTTCAGGTCTCAACTCCCCCTCCTCAGGGAGAGTGACACCTATCCCTGCCAGATTAGGTTTCTCTCTTAGACATTCCCACAGCTCTTTACATCTCTCCTTTGTAGCCCACATCAGACTTTCAAGTCCTTGTTCATTTTCTGTTTTCCAAACTGGATTAGAAATTCCAAGAAAACAGGAACCATGTCTGCCTGAATCACGACTGTATCCCAGATGCCTAGCATCAAATTTGTGCTCGAATCGTTGTTGCATAAATAAATGAGATGTGTTGTCTACATTACTGAGTCATAACTTCACTATGCAGAGGATCACCTACAAAGCCAATTTAGCAGATCCATGATCAGTCCCCAGGAATCTACCTTTTCAACAACAGTGCTGGGGGGATTTTGATTCTGATTGTCTGTGTCTTACACTTTGCAAAGCAATACTGAAGGATATAGAGAACAAGGCAGAGAAGCAGAATTGAGGTTAAAGAGACAAAAGTGAGCAAAATGTGAGAAGGCAAATAAAGATTATATGTTAAAATTATAGATTATAGATTATAGTTAAATAATAGAACATTTTCATTACTATTAAAACAACCAACAAAAATCTGAAGGACTAAATGATAGGTTGTCAAATTAATTCTGCAGACAATGAGAGCCCAAAACATTTAGAAGAAGCTATTTGTGGTAGCTGGAGGTCTGGGGAGGCATTGAAATAGGGGGAAAAATGAAATAGGAAAATAAATGTGGGCTTGCACTGAAGAAAGGGTAAGTTTGAAAAGGAGAAGAGGAAGGGAAGTGGTACTGCAGACAGACAAGTGTGAGTTCAGAGGAAGGGGAGTATAGAGCAGGAAGTGCAGCACTTTGCTGAAAAGAAGGCTCAGAAACTGCACAGTTGGGCATATGGTTAGAAAGACAGGAAGGGTCCTGACTGTAGAGGTCTTCCAAGTTAATGAAGAAGATCAGAATATGGCTCCCAAAATATGCCACTTTGGTATAAGAATTATTTTGAGCTGAAGGCAATTGAGAAATAGCAATGGAGGAGGAACTCTCTACCCTCCCACTTTCTGCCTAAAAGCAGGACACATTTCCCTTTGTGAAGGTGTCCCCTTTCCCCTTTCTAGTACCAGAAAGAGGAGGTGACTCTTATCGCTGGAAATGGCACTGACTTGAGTCTGCATAACAAACCTTACCAAATAACACTTATCTCCCATTAGTTTTCTCTGTAAATTTACCTTTCCACAGTTTACAACTCTCAGAAGCCCAAACCCTCTTTACATTGTCTTGTCATTTCTACACAATCGTCCTTTGTTAAAATGGTATATGAGGTTCAAGGCCTAACTACTTTTTTAGGGTTTCACTTCCTTTCTGTGAAGCCCTCCATGTGCATGCGAAATAAATCTTTTCTCCTGTTAATCCATCTTTTGTCAGTTTAATTTGCAGGCCACACTGCAAAAAAATGTTTCCCTCCCCTACATTAAGCAAAGAAATGACAGGAAGAAACACCCAAAAGTAACACCTGACTTGTGATTTAAATACAGGACTAAAATTTGGGATATTTAAAAGGAAATACTCTCTTTTTTGTAATATGCCTCTTTTCTCTGAAACATTAAAAGACTTCTCCATAACATAGCCTTCCTGTACATTGTAAAAACAATGGACAAAAAAATCAGGGCTAAAGAAAAAGGTGACATGCATGTCATATCACAGAGGCACTAACTTCTGAGACCACGGGTGCTGAGAAATTTCAAAGGGAAAGGAACAACTGAAATGTAAGTCTAACTTTGAACTCAATGTAAGAAGAGTCCCCTTTTCCCCATTACTTATTTCATGTTTGCTTTGATGAGCAGTGGAAAGGAATCTACTTGCTGAAATTAAAATGGCATGATTCAATACGTGGTGGCTGTTATGAAAGGTGGGGATGTAAAAAGGTACAAAGGAAAACTCCAGAATTTCACCCTGACTAGATCCCATCATAGCACCCACAACCAGCTCCTGAACACAGAATTTGCAAATGGTGCAGGGATGGGGCTCAGAAACGTGACTCCACCCCGTGCAAGACAGATGGATTTATTTCAACTCAACTGCAGACTCTTCATCTGTGAAATGGGGATAGGATTCCTTGCCTTCTTTTCAAGATCGTGAGAATCCAATGTGAAAACATTTGTAAATCGTGAGTCACTTCATAAATACATGGCATTATCAAATTCTATTAATAGGGCAAGCAATAAATGGCTTTAAAGGAATTTTTTTGTTTTAAATTACTATGCAAGTAACATTCAACACTTCATAAATACATGGCATTATCAAATTCTATTAATAGGTCAAGCAATAAATGGCTTTAAAGGAATTTTTTTGTTTTAAATTACTATGCAAGTAACATTCAAGCAAACGCTAGTTGTAGTAGATGATATAAGACATGATGATAAAACAATTCTGAAAGATACATAATACTCTTATGTGCACACTTATCTTTTTGTCTGGCCTTACTTCATTTGCTTTCCTCAGATTAAACATGTAAAACTCCAGCAGAACATCAGTGTTACTCTCCGAAGGCTAAATACTGCAGGAATTTATATCTGATATTTAGGAAAAGCGCCAAACCTGGTGATATCTGTACACACATTAGATAAAGGATTCAGCAAACAGATGCTGTTTCTTGCAATCAGCCAAGAACTTCTAATATTCTGACAACTTGTTAATCAACCAACATATGGGATCACTTTAGTAAACACAACACTCAGATTTTGCTTTTTACAGGGCATCTTCTGAGAGACGTAATGGTCTGACTCATCAACACTATTCACTGGAAATCAAGAGAAGCTAGCCTCCCCCACCACCTTAAATTTGTTTAATTACATGGGAAAAAAATAAATATAGGCATTGATTTGGATTTTGTGTATTTTTTTCTGAGTAGAGATTTTTAAAATATCATCTTTCTAGATGTTTGTAAAAGTAGAATACCTCTATCACACATATTTACATATATCACAGGTCAAAACATGTCTATAGTTTCTATATTAGTTTCCTAGGGCTGCCGTGACAAAGTACCATAAACTGGGTGGCTTAAAAGAAGGGTAATGTATTCTCTCACAGTTCTGGAATCTAGAAGTCTGAAATCAAGTTGTGGCAGGGCAGTGATCCCTTTGCAGCCTCTAGGTGAGGATTCTTCCTCTCCTCTTCCAGCTTCTGGTAGCTCCAGACCTTTCTTGGCTTGTGGCAACATAACTCCAATCTCTGCCTCATCTTCACAAGGTCATCCTCCTTCTGTGTTTCCCTCTGTCCAAATTCTCCTCTTTTTATAAGGATGCCGGTCATATTAGATTAGGGCCTACCCTACTCCAGTATGACCTCATCTTAACCTGATTAAATCGACAAAGACGTTATTTCCAAATAAGGTCACACTCACAGGTACCAGTGGTTAGGACTTCAACCTATCCTTTGAGGGACACAATACAACCCATAACAGTTCCAAACAGCACAAATTTGGTCCTATGAGTTGATTCCATAAGGCATGTAGGAGCCTTTTCTCTCAATACTATTCCTATAGATGACCAGCCTTCTTGGGTCCCTTTAAATGGGCCCAGGTGGCCAATGCAGCTGTGAGCGTGGAGCTCATAAAAACCTTTCTTTGCACATCTCCCTCCCAACTCAGGAATCTTTTCTCACCATCTCCCATTTCGTCCTTTCTTTCTAATCCACTTTTTTCTTGGGTCCCCTTTTGGTTTCACACTTTGGTTCCCAATCCTTCTCTCCACATTCTGCTTTGAATACATCTTCACTTTCTCCCTCTTGCTCCACACAACTGGGCAGTAGCTCAACTTTCCAGCCAGTCCCCAGAGAGGGGACTCTCAACTTCACCCCCAGTGTACCAAGTTGTGCCACCCCCTCTGAGGATGCAAAACCCTGCTCCTTCCTATGCAAGGTGAGCCAGCCAAATCAGGTGAGGGAGGGGAAAGAGGGGACGGGGCCGGG
>NW_007731237.1:58954-65701 GCF_000696425.1 Galeopterus variegatus | reverse complement strand
GCACCACCTGATATCCCAGGGGTTAAGCATGTGCTTACTTAATAGCATCCTCTTTATTACTCATCTAACTCTTCCACTTCTAAAATCTCAGCAATAATGCTCACACCTGACATTTCAAAACATCACATATTTTGTGAGCTTTAATGACAACAAAGTATCTCCTCTACAAGATGTTAAAAAGTTATGCCTATTTTAAAGATGTCTAGGATTATGGAAAGACTCTAAGAGTTGGTGTGAATTCCCAATTCTGGTACACAGTCTGAGCCTGGAGGGCTCCCCAGGTCCTTTTACACCATAGGTCTGAGGTTCCTTGGGCTTTTATCTCACTACCCTGCTCCACTGAAACCCCTCTTGTCAAGGTGTGACTGACCTCATCTTGACAAATCCAATAGTCAACTCTCAGTCCTGATCCTACCTGGCCTTTTGCAGCAGTGGGGACAACTGATCACCTCTTTCATCCTGAAACACTTTTCTCACTGGGCTGGGAGCCCTCGCTCAGTCTCCTTTGCTCCATCCTTTATCTCTCCTTTGAGCTTAAGACTTGTACGTCTGTCTCTGCGGCATCACCACATGGCTATCCAGTAAGCTCCCCAATTTTAACGTGTGCAGAACAAAACTCCTAATGTACCCCTCCCTCCCCTCCCCTTCCAAACCTAATCTTCCTTCAGAGTGCCCTACCTTGGCCCATGGCACCCCCAACCACAAGGCTGCTCAGGCCCCAAATCACTTTTCCCTCTTACTCTCCATATCCAATTTAGAGAGCAAGACCTTTTGACTCTGTGTTAAAGATATATCCCAAACCTTTCTCCTCCTCCCCACTCCAATGCTCCCACCTTGTCAAAGTCACCATCACCTTTTACCTAAACTGTTAGAATCGCCAGCTAACTCATCTCCCTGTGAAGAAGTTTCTAGTGGCTCTTTTTAAAAGGATATCATGTCAAATTATCAATATTCTCTCCCTAATTTACCCATTTCATGTGTGTATGTGTGTGGTGGGGGTGGGTGGGAACACATTTGTCCATTCTATAGGGATTCCCTGAGAGTATACCCTAAGCTTTAACATTAAATTAATTTAATCAATTATAGTTAGAAGCAGTTTTCAGCCCCTTAGACTAGACACTTGAATTATAACTTGGGGCAGAAAATGGGCTTTGTGATCATAGAAATATAAGCAAAGGAAAGACGAAAATGTGCTAAAACAGTGCCTGGATTTAGATATTTCAGACTGAGATGTCCAGTGTTCTGATTATGTAACTTGAACATTTTAGTAGAGCTAGCCATGACCCTAAATGTGCTGACGTCAGAACAGCATGCTCTGATGTAAATTGTTTCTTTCGAAGCCACGAGGCAAGACCACCTCTTTTTATTTTTTATTTATTTATTTTCCTTTTTGTCTTTTTTACTGACCGGTACAGGATCGCAACCCTCGGTGTGTGCCCACGCCGCGCTCAGCCAGTGAGCAGGAACCAGTCACCACATGGGATCCGAACCCTCGGCGGGAGCGCCACCGCACTCCCAAGCAGCGCACTCTCCAGTGCGCCACCGGGCCGGCCCAAGACCACCTCTTTTTAGAAGTATGTTGTTTCCCTAAGAAGGAAATGGACTTCTCACTTTTCACTGGAAGAATCCTCTTCTGTGATAGGAACATGTTTCAAGGTGTAGCTTTAGACTCGTGTGTGTGTGTGTGTGTGTGTGTGTGTGTGTGTGCATATGTGCACATGGTGGGCTTGGGAGGGATGCTGTCCTCTCCCCTAGGGTCTGGGGAAGTTTGGTGTGGACTCTGAGATGTACGGATACCCGGGGCACACCCTGTGATGAGGGGTGAGCTGGCCAGGTCACAAGGCAGGCAGCCAGCCATGAGCTAGGCAGACCTGCAAAGGCCTGCGTTTGTGGGATCTGGTCTGTATCGGGCAGGAGAAGTAACAGTAACTCACACTCCATTTCTTACTGCCCTTCTGTTTCCATAGAACTTCCAGAAAAGCTTGTCTCTACTCACAGTGAGGCCCTGTCTTCAGTCCCTTCTCCAGAGGTCAGGTTGCAGTGGACTTGCAAGTGGCTTCACAGAGAACAACTGGGCCCAGAGATGGGATGTTTTCATGGAGGGCTACCAAAGCTGAGGGCATGGAGGCCACAGGAGGAGAGCAGGACAAGTGTCACAAGAGAGGTGCTCCTGAGGCTGCAAGAGAGCCCCATGTGGGATATTCAGAAATGCCTGAGGGGCACATGGACAGTGGCAAACTTATGGAAAAGAGTTGCAGCTCAGGCTTTGTGATTTGGAAATTTAAAAGACAATGTGATTTTTTTTTTTTTCAGTCACAGGCTTGATGGCAAAAGATTTGTGTTATTCAAACTAATACCAACACATATTAATAATATGGCTGATATTTATTAAGTTTGTTCTATGGACCTGGTAATATTTTAAACTGAAAATTCTAGATTTATCTAGAGAAAACTCCATTTGGAGAATTGGTTTCCACTTTGAATGTCTATAAAAGATTTTAGTGTATAAAGTTGAACCATCTTTTAGGAAGAGAAGTCATATTCTTAGATTTTGTAATTATTATGATATGATCTAAATAGCCTTGGTAACTTCTGGGTATTACACTTCTGAGAATTAATTATCTTGTTAATTAACTTTATTGAAACTGACTATTTGGGGTGCAGAACAAAAGAAAAGTCCAGGATTCGTTTAAGAATGAGCTAGGAAGGCAAAAGCAGGTCTGAAGTATCATATCAAAGGGAGAAAACAGAATCAAGTGAATAGACCCCAAATACCTGTAAGAACAAGATACATGGAGTGCCTGAATTTGAACTTGTAGACAGGCAGGGAACCAGGAACTGCACTGACCTCTTTGACCAACTGTGTCCTTCAGATCTTAAACAAGAGTTATTCCAATGTAGGTACCAGTAATAGCCAACATGTATATATAGTACTTAACTATGTGCCAAACATGTTTCAACAGCTGAACAAATATTAAATCTCTTAAGCCTCACAATGGCTCAGTGAAATAGGTGCTGTTATTGTCTCAGTTCTACAGATTAGAAAATGAAGGCACAGCAAGTTTAACTAAGTTTCCCAAGGTCACACAGCTAGTATATACTGGGGCAAAGACCTGAATCCAGACAGTTTGACTCCAGGATTTGTTCTCTTAAGCACTACACAGACTCCTCCTCAAAATTGTGACTGAGATGTGTTCTCCTTTAAGAATTCTAGAGACAGCTATTTATCCTGTCATAAAGGAATATTTTCTTGGCATAGCGGCAGTAGGAAAATCGTTCCTCTAGGAGTGACAATTATTTGACAGCATTTCCTTTAAGTCTTTTCTCATTTTCCACCACTTCAGGGCAGTACACAACAAACCCTTAGCTCCCATTCAGATGGTTGCTGTCTCAATAGAATCCAGCCTTGCAAATTTATTCAAGTTTTTTCTGTTTCACCCTGTGTGAATGACACACTCAGGACAGTAGCCAANAAACCTTTCTCCTCCTCCCCACTCCAATGCTCCCACCTTGTCAAAGTCACCATCACCTTTTACCTAAACTGTTAGAATCGCCAGCTAACTCATCTCCCTGTGAAGAAGTTTCTAGTGGCTCTTTTTAAAAGGATATCATGTCAAATTATCAATATTCTCTCCCTAATTTACCCATTTCATGTGTGTATGTGTGTGGTGGGGGTGGGTGGGAACACATTTGTCCATTCTATAGGGATTCCCTGAGAGTATACCCTAAGCTTTAACATTAAATTAATTTAATCAATTATAGTTAGAAGCAGTTTTCAGCCCCTTAGAGTAGACACTTGAATTATAACTTGGGGCAGAAAATGGGCTTTTTGATCATAGAAATATAAGCAAAGGAAAGACGAAAATGTGCTAAAAGAGTGCCTGGATTTAGATATTTCAGACTGAGATATCCAGTGGTCTGATTATGTAACTTGAACATTTTAGTAGAGCTAGCCATGACCCCAAATGTGCTGACGTCAGACCCTTAGCATGCTCTGATGTAAATTGTTTCTTTCGAAGCCACGAGTCAAGACCACCTCTTTTTAGAAGTGTGTTGTTTCCCTAAGAAGGAAATGGACTTCTCACTTTTCACTGGAAGAATCCTCTTCCGTGATAGGAACATGTTTCAAGGTGTAGCTTTGGACTCGTGTGTGTGTGTGTGTGTGTGTGTGTGTGTGTGTACACGCATGTGCATATGTGCACATGGTGGGCTTGGGAGGGATGCTGTCCTCTCCCCTAGGGTCTGGGGAAGTTTGGTGTGGACTCTGAGATGTACGGATACCCGGGGCACACCCTCTGATGAGGGGTGAGCTGGCCAGGTCACAAGGCAGGCAGCCAGCCATGAGCTAGGCAGACCTACAAAGGCCTGCGTTTGTGGGATCTGGTCTGTATCGGGCAGGAGAAGTAACAGTAACTCACACTCCATTTCTTACTGCCCTTCTGTTTCCATAGAACTTCCAGAAAAGCTTGTCTCTACTCACAGTGAGGCCCTGTCTTCAGTCCCTTCTCCAGAGGTCAGGTTGCAGTGGACTTGCAAGTGGCTTCACAGAGAACAACTGGGCCCAGAGATGGGATGTTTTCACGGTGGGCTACCAAAGCTGAGGGCATGGGGGCCACAGGAGGAGAGCAGGACAAGTGTCACAAGGGAGGTGCTCCTGAGGCTGCAAGAGAGCCCCATGTGGGACATTCAGAAATGCCTGAGGGGCACATGGACAGTGGCAAACTTATGGAAAATAGTTGCAGCTCAGGCTTTGTGATTTGGAAATTTAAAAGACAATGTGATTTTTTTTTTTTTCAGTCACAGGCTTGATGGCAAAAGATTTGTGTTATTCAAACTAATACCAACACATATTAATAATATGGCTGATATTTATTAAGTGTGTTCTATGGACCTGGTAATATTTTAAACTGAAAATTCTAGATTTATCTAGAGAAAACTCCATTTGGAGAATTGGTTTCCACTTTGAATGTCTATAAAAGATTTTAGTGTATAAAGTTGAACCATCTTTTAGGAAGAGAAGTCATATTCTTAGATTTTGTAATTATTATGATATGATCTAAATAGCCTTGGTAACTTCTGGGTATTACACTTCTGAGAATTAATTATCTTGTTAATTAACTTTATTGAAACTGACTATTTGGGGTGCAGAACAAAAGAAAAGTCCAGGATTCGTTTAAGAATGAGCTAGGAAGGCAAAAGCAGGTCTGAAGTATCATATCAAAGGGAGAAAACAGAATCAAGTGAATAGACCCCAAATACCTGTAAGAACAAGATACATGGAGTGCCTGAATTTGAACTTGTAGACAGGCAGGGAACCAGGAACTGCACTGACCTCTTTGACCAACTGTGTCCTTCAGATCTTAAACAAGAGTTATTCCAATGTAGGTACCAGTAATAGCCAACATGTATATATAGTACTTAACTATGTGCCAAACATGTTTCAACAGCTGAACAAATATTAAATCTCTTAAGCCTCACAATGGCTCAGTGAAATAGGTGCTGTTATTGTCTCAGTTCTACAGATTAGAAAATGAAGGCACAGCAAGTTTAACTAAGTTTCCCAAGGTCACACAGCTAGTATATACTGGGGCAAAGACCTGAATCCAGACAGTTTGACTCCAGGATTTGTTCTCTTAAGCACTACACAGACTCCTCCTCAAAATTGTGACTGAGATGTGTTCTCCTTTAAGAATTCTAGAGACAGCTATTTATCCTGTCATAAAGGAATATTTTCTTGGCATAGCGGCAGTAGGAAAATCGTTCCTCTAGGAGTGACAATTATTTGACAGCATTTCCTTTAAGTCTTTTCTCATTTTCCACCACTTCAGGGCAGTACACAACAAACCCTTAGCTCCCATTCAGATGGTTGCTGTCTCAATAGAATCCAGCCTTGCAAATTTATTCAAGTTTTTTCTGTTTCACCCTGTGTGAATGACACACTCAGGACAGTAGCCAACAGTTTGGGGCTTAAATTCTGATTCCATCACATACCAGCTGTATAACCTCTGTCAAGCCAATTGGCCTCTTTATGCCTCAGTTTCCTCTTTGGTAAAATGGGGATAATAAAAGCACCAACCTCAGAGGATGTTATGAAGTTTAGATTAAAACAATGCTTGTAAACTTTTCTCACAGCTCTTGGCTTGCACAAAGGTTTCAAGAACTCTTAGCTATTTGCTATGATTTTGGTTATGATGTTGATGATCATTATTTTTCAAGGGAAAATCATATTTTATTTTTAAAATTTTCAATGCTTTTTATTAAGATGATTTATTTTAAAAATAATTTTGTGAAATCTTTTGTAGATATCTAGACTAGTGCAGTCTCTTCCAGTGATGCTATACTCTCTATCGATGAGATATTTTCTTTTTTTTTTTTCCTTTTTGTCCTTTTTCGTGTCCGGCAACGGATCGCAACCCTCAGTGTTGCGCCCACACCGGACCGGGACCGGCAACGGGATCGCAACCCTCGGTGTTGCTCCCACACCTCGCTCAGCCAGTGAGCGGGAACCGGTCTGTATGTGGGATCCGAACCCTCGGCGGGAGCGCCACCGCGCTCCCAAGCGGCGCACTGTAGCAGTGCGTCACCAGGCCGGCCCTCGATGAGATATTTTCTTTTTTTTCCTTTTTGTCCTTTTTCGTGTCCGGCAACGGATCGCAACCCTCAGTGTTGCGCCCACACCGGACTGGGACCGGCAACGGGATCGCAACCCTCGGTGTTGCTCCCACACCTCGCTCAGCCAGTGAGCGG
>NW_007731237.1:54778-58154 GCF_000696425.1 Galeopterus variegatus | reverse complement strand
GCGGGAGCGCCACCGCGCTCCCAAGCGGCGCACTGTAGCAGTGCGTCACCAGGCCGGCCCTCGATGAGATATTTTCAATGAAGATGTTTCTTGTAACCTTTCTTGTCAGAGATGTGTATTTTGGTGTTATACATTCATTATACACTGATGATGAAGATGACAGAGACAAACCTTTTCACTCTGAGCATTCACATTACAATGGTACTTAGCTTGGTTGAGGAGAATTCTGATTTTTATGCCTCTGAGTGAATGAAGTGTTTTATGCCTTGTTTACTCTTGGCAGAATGATCCTGCCAACTAAGCTTTTAGCTGTTCCAAATGGGCTGGGAAGGCTCAGTTTTGCTGATGTCATTCAGAGAAAAGCAAGTGTTTAGAAAACTACATTGGAACTTGTTTTCCACTAGGCATGACTGGGCAGAATACTGCCCTGAACAAAGCAAGTCCGTCTGGGATCCTGTTTATATCAGTTCGTTTTCTGTTGTTTATAACAGGATTTACAGAGTAAGTTTATAAAGAAACCTATACATTTATAACAAAAGAATTTATTTCTTATACTTTTAGAGGCTGGTAAGTCCAAGGTCCAGAGGATACATCTGGTGAGGGCCTTCTTTTTGGTGGGACCTCTCTCCAGAGACCTGTGGCCACACAGGCAATCACATGGAAAGCATGGCAAGAGCCCTTCCATCTGACCTCCTTCTAAGGCCACCAGTCCACACCCAGTAAACCATCAACCCATTACACCCATTCATGACAGCATAGTCCTCACAATCCAATCACCTCTTAAAGTCCCCACCTTTCAAAACTGCCACGCTAGGAATCAAGCTCCCACATGAGCTTTGGAGGGGACATATATTCAGACCGTAGCACCATTCAAGGGGATTTCACAGCCAGAACACCCAGAGGACATGGGGCCTCTTAACCATGAGTCAGTTCCAGGGAGAATATTTTACAGCTGCAAACAGTAATATTTTGTACATTTCTAACTTTCAATGCACATAGACTTTTCTTCAAGTTTATAGGGTTTCTGTTTAGATTTGTTGAACTCCTGTCAACTCAGAATAGAACTGGATGGTACCAACTTAAATCTTTAGTGACAGAGGAAGCAGAAGTGGCAGGGATATAAATACAAGTGGTGAGGGTCTTTTGATCATCATATCCATCACTGCCTTTGTCCTCTCTCTATCATGGAACCTGAACTTATTTACTGAGCACCCATCCCCATACCTTTATATAAGGGAAATTGCCAAGGAAGAGCCTCCCTGGGAATGTCTCCAGGCAGCTCATTCCTGCAAAACCCATTGACTACATTTCACAGCCAGGAAGAGAATGGAGTCCATATTGAGGCAAAATTCACACAATAAACTTGGGCACAGATAGGAGAGTGTCTCTGTTTCCTTTAAAAACCAAACAACAGGTATACCTGAAAAAGACTCATTCATCAAACACAAAGGCCAGCTTGCCCTGGGAGACCCACCTTCCTCTCCTCCTTTCAGGAGCAAATCTACTTATTTCCCTGTTCTGAACCCCCAACTTGCTACCAGGCAAAGAGCAGCAAGTGCTGCAAAATATTGAGCATAAAATAAAGTCTTTTCAACACTGCTGTATTTAGGACAGAAACTCGTGTTGGAAAATGTTATTCTTAATTTAATTTGGGTTTTTGTACAAAGCATGGATGTATATGGATAATCACACCCAATATTCTCTATGCTAGCGTAAAATCTGCATTTTTCATGGCTAGCAGGGAGATGTATTTGCATAATATATTCAACTATTGCTATTAAATATAGCCCGTTTTTGAAAAAAAATCCCTTAAAGCTTTTTGATTATTAATGCATTATCTTCCAAAATAGTAATTTAGGGAGCTTAGATTTTTTTCACTGTTTTGTGTATACAGTACTTTGTTTCCCATAAATTTCTCAAGGTCAGAGGTGATTTGCATGCGGGGTTGGGGGGTGGCACCTGAGACTGGAGGAGGACCTCACCCCTGCCATTCTAAGAGAAGCACCCTTTCCCTTGCAAGAGTCCTAGCAGCCTAGGATGCCTGAGGGCTGTACAGACCCTAACACGGTGAACCCAGGACAGGTTAATACTCAGTAAAATCCAATAGACTTCCTGATTGGATACCACCATCTTTCCCAGATGTATGCTTTACTCATTCTTCATCGTGATTTTTTGATTTATTGAATAACTACTAGGTATTTGGATATGGCAGGGAACAAAACAAATTACCTATCCTCAAGCAGTTAGCCTTGTGGTCATGTAGGTGGCAGTAAACATAGAGTGATCAATGAGGTGGAGAAAGCTGAAGCAGGATACGGACTAGAGAATGTTATTTGGGGGTGGGGAAGAGGGTGATCAGGGAAGGTATCTCTAATGACATAACACCGATGCCCTAGTTATCAAATGGGGTGGTAGAGGGAGCTGGGCAGCTACTACAGGAAAGATGCTACAGGTAGAAGGAACAGCAAACACGTGCAAATGTCCTGGGTGAACCATGCTTGATAAATACGCAGAGCACCAGGGAAGCCATTGAGACTACAGCGGAGCGAATAACGGGAGAGCGGTGGAGGATGGATCAGGACTAGTAAGCCAAACCCTTAAACTCTGATGCCAAGTGTGATGGGAAGTGATGGTATATTTGCTGAGAGCTACAAAGCTCTGGGTTTTAACACCATTAGTAATTTAAAGATAATATATCAATAATAAATAAAGATAAATACTGGGCACAGTACACAAATTGAACATGTAGAAGGTTTTTGGAAATGTGGCTGTTATGTCATGCTTCTGAAGAGTTAACCAAGCTCTTCAAAGCAGCCAGCCTTCCTGCCTGGCTCTCCAGGCCCTGCTCGGCTAGAATCTTGTGAATTATGCACCTGAATGATCCTGTGTCCTGCTAGCACCTGGATCCTGCCCTTGGCAAGCACACCTGAGAGTGGATTTAAACACAACTTCTGAGCTACTTACTGCCTAATGGTCCCTGATCCAGATGAAAAATGGCCTCTGTAGATCACGGGGTTTTCCTTTGCTTAAAACAAGAGAAACAATTCCTCCAGGAACTGAGAGGCGGGTGCTCTGTTGTGCAGGACATCCTTTGAGGCAAACATGTGTGAACGCTGATAACGTCAGACGGTGGCCAGGGAGGCTGGCTGCAGTGAACGGAGAAAACAGGGCAGCCCCTTTGGCTTGGGGGAACGTCAGGAAATTTTTTGATATATTGGCTGGTCTGCTCTTTCTTCCCTCTTCACTATATCACACAGAAAAAAGACCCACTTCCTTAATAATCCTCTATTCAGTATGTCATGTTTCTCTTTAAAGAAAAATGTGGGAATCCCATGCAGGGAGAGAACTGCCCACACTCCCACCCCTTCACAAAAGG
>NW_007731237.1:53165-54236 GCF_000696425.1 Galeopterus variegatus | reverse complement strand
AAAAATGTGGGAATCCCATGCAGGGAGAGAACTGCCCACACTCCCACCCCTTCACAAAAGGTCTCCTAGCACAGAGGAAACCTCCCACCATATTTCGGCTTCTGCTTAACAGTTTTCCTTGGAAGGAGGCCATGCTCTAGGGAGAAAAATTTAGGATTAAATCCCAGTGTATCTACTTACTAGTTGTATGCCCATGGGCAAGTTACTTCTTTCATTGAGGCTCAGTTTCTTTATCTGAAAAATTAATCTTTCCCTCCTTATAAGTTAGCATCAGGACTGGCAATTATATACCTAAATCTATTTTACCTGCCATCTAGTAGGCACTTAATTGGTAGTCATAACTTTTATTATCACTATGAATTAAATTTCAGATCTTATGATTTTGAGGTCCCCGTGTCATATACCCCAAGAGACCCTCAGGATTCAAGTTCAATGGCAGTCTGGGAGCAAAGAATCTGCCAGGATTAGAATCCCCATGTCCCATCTATTAACAGCACTCACGGGGTCATGGTTTTAAGGGAGGAGATAGTACCTAGACCAGGGGAGGCGAATGCTTTGTAAACATGTTGCCACTCCTTGCTCCAGGACTTTGCTAATCCATCACATTCCTCTTTACCACTGAGTCCTGATCACAATCCTGATCAGAATCCATCTCAACATAGTACCTTCAGCATCTTCTATGGGCATTGTCAAAAGATATAAAACCTAACTCCTTGGTATGGTTTGAATGTGCCCCCCAAAGTCCATGTGCTAGAAGCTTAATACCCAATGCAACAGTGTTGGGAGGTAGAGCTTAATGAGAGGTGTTTATGTTATGAGGCTCTGCCCTTGTGGGTGGGTTAGTGTCGTTATCTTGGGAGTGGGTTTGTTGAAAAAGTGAGTTCGACTCCCTCTTGCCATCTCTTGCTCTCACTCTCTCACCCTCTCACCTTCTGCCATGGGATGATGCAGCAAGAAGGCCCTCAGCAGATGCCAGCCCCTCGACCTTGGACTTCTCAGCCTCCAGAATTGTGAGCCAATAAATTTCTGTTCATTTAAAATTACCCAGTCTGTGGTATTCTGTTGTAGTAG
>NW_007731237.1:40864-52142 GCF_000696425.1 Galeopterus variegatus | reverse complement strand
TTTTTTTTTTTTAGTGTTTTCTGCTTTTTACCATTCAAGAAATGTATTTTCCTTTTAAAAACAGATCACGTTAAACCCAAAGCTATATGATTTAGCTCTTAACTCATTCAACTGTCCTTTCCAAAAAGCTCTCTGCTCCAGCTATCAACACCCGAAACGTGTTTCTTTTGACTGGGGCTATTCCTAACATCGATTTCAGTAGGTCTTCCCTTACACTAGGTTTCAGCTGCCACAGGAAACGCCTTCCTAGGATGTCCACCCATTTAGGAGTACTCTCACAGCTTTCCTGGTGATTTCTTTATCAAGAAAGGAGGGAGCAAGGGTGGTGGTTTTCTTTCAATCTAGCCACTCAGTTTTAGTAAAAAGTATCCTTGAAATTTTAAAAATGGGCTGAGTGCAGTGGTGTTTACAACTAATTGATTACAACCAGTTACAGATTTCTCTGTTCCTTCCCCATTCCCACTGCTTCTCTTGGCTAGCCTAAAAAAAAATTTAAAAACTGATTTGCTCAAAGGTCTAAAAGATCCTTTGAAGCTGCAGAAAAATTATTTTCAGAAAATTACTTTTTAGTCCTTTCCTCTCTTGGCTCCTATAAAATTGGGGTGGGGGTAGTGCACGGAAGGAGAAAGGCTACTGAGTCTGCAGTACTAAGGGTGTGTCTTGAATCTTGGATAAATTGTCCTGTCAGGGAGGGGTAGGGGGGTTGGAAAGAAATTGGGTAAGAGACACAGAGAATAATTACAATCCGTAATGATGAACATGCTAATACTATTGATTTGAACATCACATACTGTTCACAAATACTGATAGTCACCTTTGTACCCCATAAATATGTATAATAAAAATAAATAAATAAGTAAAATTATCTTGTCATCTTACCCTCTGACAAAAACCAGCAATAGTTCACCAAAAGAAAAATCAAATATCTGAAAAACTTGCTTACTAAAAGTCCACTAAGCTGTCTTTTTCCTGCTGTAAATAAACGATTGGACAGTTTGAACTCAGTGTTGAAAATATGGAATGGTTTCACTTATTTATTTCTTCCAGTTACTGCTTTCAACTATGCTCTGTCAAATACCTTTTTCCTCTCCCTTGATGTCATCTGAGCAAGACCCTGTAAACCTCTTTTTATAACTTTCGCTTAACCTCTTTTTATAACTTCCAGCCTGGTTTAAGACTCCAAAAAACCAGGCTGGTTTAAGACTCCAAAAAATGTCCAGGCTGATTTCAAACTCCAATCTTGTATCCAATTTAGATCTCATCTCCTTCCTTCCCTGGTGCAGTCTGTGTGGTAGCTCAAGGAATTCCCCATGCAGACCAGATATGGCCTGCCTCTGGGCACCTCTTCCTCCACCCTCGTCCAAAATCTGACTCCTTGGGGGGGTTTGGGGAAGCAAGGAGAGATTAGATGAATCCTCTCTGGGTGGTTTTCTTTGCTTNTTCAAACTCCAATCTTGTATCCAATTTAGATCTCATCTCCTTCCTTCCCTGGTGCAGTCTGGGTGGTAGCTCAAGGAATTCCCCACGCAGACCAGATATGGCCTGCCTCTGGGCACCTCTTCCTCCACCCTCGTCCAAAATCTGACTCCTTTGGGGGGTTTGGGGAAGCAAGGAGAGATTAGATGAATCCTCTCTGGGTGGTTTTCTTTGCTTCTTGGGCTAACACTGATAAGCTGTTAGCATTTACTGTGTGACATGCACCCAAATGAGGCTCTTGGGTGCCTGACCAAATTTTTTGGCTGTCTTTGCGAGGTCTACACAGTTCCTGGAGGTGGGAGATCAGGCTCCTGTTCGACCCCTTCCACTCCAACACAACTCCCACTCCCACAGTACTGTCCTGCCCCTGCACACACACAGACACACACACATGCACGCACGCACAGACACACACACACACCTTCTTCGAAACTTGGGAGCCTGGTCTCCTAGTGGAGAATTCTCAAGATGGTGCCAGCCTGCTCATGGTCCATGCCAAAATCTTCCCCATCCTTGCTGCCCCATACACTATAAGTTCAGTTGGCTTCTGTTCTCTTTTTTGCTCTTCCTCTGCCATCTTCCTCTTATTTCTTTGTCCCCAGGCGCAGGAACTGAGCTGCTGGTCTGCTACCTAAACAGACATCCAGCCAGCAAAAGACGTGATGGTTGCCTGCNTCAGTTGGCTTCTGTTCTCTTTTTTGCTCTTCCTCTGCCATCTTCCTCTTATTTCTTTGTCCCCAGGCGCAGGAACTGAGCTGCTGGTCTGCTACCTAAACAGACATCCAGCCAGCAAAAGACGTGATGGTTGCCTGCTCTTTCTACCACCCATCTCATCAAGGCAATCTTTCCTTGGCATTAAGAAGAGGAAATTCTGTCCCCAGCTGAGAGAATGCTGTCACCATGAGCACAGCATTCATAGAATGGTCCCAAATACTCCAGGAATACCCCCTTTCTCCTTTTCTCCCCTTCCTGGGGCACAGTTGTTGGCTCTGGTAACAGGGTCTGTTCCCCTAGAATCCCTCAGGTAGGTCTGCTCCAATTGTTGGAATTATCTTTATTATGTGAGATACACAAAACCTCTTTGTTCTCAGATTTAGTCCCTAGTTGTCATTTTCAAGGGAAAGGGAAACAGGCCCATTCAATATTCTTTTACAACACTCTCCAAATGTCTCTTGAAACTCACCTCCATCAAGCCACAGGCCTTTCTGGACTGACCAAGTAATTCATCCATATCAAACATTTATTCAGTGCCCACTGTGCACCAGGAACTCTTCTAAGCACTGGGGATGTGACTAGAAACAGGACAGATGGGGTCACCCATCTCAGACAGCTGACGCTCTATTGGAGGTGAACTCCCGAAACAGGTATGACAGCAAGATAATTGTAGATAATGCCAAGTGCTCCAAGATAGTAAAATAGAGCACAGTGGAGAATAACAGTAGAGAGCAAGATGCCACCTAAAAGTAGTGGCTGGAGAAGGCTTATCTGAGGGGCGATCAGTGAACTGGACCTGAGTAATTCCTGGACAGGACAAATGCAAAGGCCCTGGGGTGGGAGAGCATGTTTGGCATGTTTGAGAAACTGAAAGATAAGCAAGTGGGTGATTTTCCCACTTCCATCTCAGAAATGAAGTCTCCCAAGATGCTGTCCCCTGCCCTCTGCTGCTCTAGAACACAAGACAAAGTGCCCACTGTTCACTCCATCACTAGTCCACCCTGTACATAGTAGGCCATTATAGCTGTCTCTTTAGATTTAGAGATTTTAGACACAGGGAGTGTTTTCACTTATTTACTTGGCTCATGTGCCAGGGAGTGTCCTTTTTAGAAGGCTATTGTATCTCTGGCTAAATAACCACCCATGTAAACATGAGCCCCTAGGCAATGGAAGAATAGGGTCAAAAGACTTCCCAGGCCCAATACCTTCCCAATGGAGTTTATGGATGAATTCATGTGCATATGTAAAATTTGTGTTCCACCTTAAAGCATTTCACAAATAAAACTGTTATTGTGAGGTTTACTTGCTAGAATGAATTACTAATAATGAATGGAAAAGAAATAAGTTCCAAGAAAACTCTAGGGTGCCATTTCTTACTTTGAAAAAAGAGAAATCTCATTGGAAAATTTCCTGTTTTGTTAAAAAAAAATCACCTTCATAACATTCATGCCTGAAATGACATATTTCTCAGTGGCATGGAACTGAGAGATGCCTTTGAGATCATTAATGACAACACTTTTTTTTACAGATGAGATAACAGATGTTCAGAAAGGTTAAGTAGCATTCCAAAAGTCACATAGCATTCATGATGATCAGAACTGAACTTGAGGGCCGGCCCGGTGGCGCACTGGATAGTGCGCCGCTTGGGAAGCGCGGTGGCACTCCCGTCCGAGGGTTCGGATCCCACATACAGACTGGCTCCCGCTCACTGGCTGAGCGAGGCACGGGAGCAACACCGAGGCTTGCGATCCCGTTGCCGGTCCCCGGTCCGGTACGGGGGCAACACTGAGGGTTGCGATCCGTTGCCGGACACGGAAAAAAGACAAAAGACAAAAAAAAAAAAAAAAAGAACTGAACTTGAATCCAAACCTCTTTACTCTCAGTGCAGTAGTCTTGCCATGGCAATGGTACCTTGACCCTAAGAAGTGTTACCTAATATACATTATATCAAAGACCAGGACCAACTGTGTTCTCAGCACAATTAGATTCGAGGTGTGGTAGGCAGCCTCCAAGATAGCCCCAATGATCCCTGCCTCCTGATCTCACACTCTTCTGTAGTCCCCTCTTACATTGCACCAGAGTTGGTCTGTATGACTAATAGAATATAGTGGAAGTGATGGTATGTCACTTCCAAAAAGGTTACAAAAAACTGTGACTGTCATATTGGTTTTTCTCTCTTGGATCATGTCCTCTGGTGGAAATCCAGTTGCCATATCATGAGAATGCTCAGGTAGCCTATGGAAAGGCCCATGTGGTAAGGAAGTGAGATACTCAACCAACAGCCAGTGAGAAACTGAGTCTTGCTAACAACCACATAAGCAAGCTTGGAGACAGATGCTCCAGCCTCATGTGATGACAACCCTAGCTGACAGCTTGACTACAACCCCACAAGAGACCCCAAATCCAAACTCCCAACTAATCTGTCCCCAGATTCCTAACACAGAAACTGAGATAATAAATACTTATTATTTAAACTGCTATTTGGGGGATTTTTTTTGTGTGTGCAGACAGATAACTAATACAGGCATCCATGCTTTAATTTCTCTAAATCATTCTAGGTAGCATGTGATGGGCTGCATGACTCAGTGACAACACCACCTTCTCGTTCTTTCTCACACAGGAGAGAGTCAGACAGACATGTCCTTGCTCAAGAAGTCATCTAAGCTCAGTCTCTGCCACAGGGATGAAGAAGTTGGAGGGTCTCCTTGACCAGGGCCTGCAAGGCCTCCTCAAGGGCATCTCATGGTAGGTGCTAGTCTGTGCTGCATTTCCATTGGAACACCTGGAACAAAGGTGGTAGTTTGATGTTCAAAGAGTAGAGTGGATACAAAGCATGGCCTTAGGCAGGCTTCCTTTGAACATGCATAATCTCTTGCTGCTATTTTCATGCTTTTGGAGAACTGGAAACTTCCAGAGGCTGTTTTTTCCCCTGTCCTGTTACAAGTTTATTCTGGATTCTGTAGTAAAGACTTTTGAAGATGTCAGTGAACCCAAATTTGATATTTTCTTAACCAGTTCCAGGGCTGTGGACAATTTAAAATACTTGCAGTTCAGGGAGTGGGATACACTGGAGGTGGTGTGCCTTGTGTCCTAAAAGCATCAGCTGGCACCTGTCATATCCCACTAGTTTCTCTGCTAGACTACATCTCTCTTCTTCTTCATAGCTGAGTTTGAATTTACGAGATTTACAAAGCTTTTCTAAAGTGATTCTATCTCATTAGTATCATTTCTTATCATCTCCTTCTCACCATTATGACTCAGGCATAAGTCGAGTTGAGCTTGGCTCTACATTCCTCTGTTCTCTGTGAGTGTCCTTCCTGGCTCCCCATGTTGATTCTCTAAGATGAGGAACATTCAAGGCTTTGAATAGTGCAAGATTAATAAATGTCACCAATACTGGCATAGTAAGGAAGGGGATGGATAATGGTAATAATGCCAACTTAACCTGGACATACTTTCTTTAGTGTGACTTTGCATATTGTGTTCTATCTTATTAATTTCCTGTGGGGAAAGTAAAAAAAAAAAAAAAAAATCCATGATCCATTGTTACACAGTTGGAGATATAGGGACAGAAAAGTCTTCTGTGCATTAGTAAATTCATGATCCATTGTTACACAGTTGGAGATATAGGGACAGAAAAGTCTTCTGTGCATTAGTAAAGTATTTCGGAATTTCAGGAGTTAGAGCCTAGTCTTCACATAGAGGTGAAGGTTGAATCAGACCTTCCTCTAAACTCAAGATGAGATTGGGGGGGATGTCAAAGAAAGGCTCTCCTGTCTCTCTATGTTTTCCTTCCCACAATGCCTGAAAACCACCCTTACAATAATGTCTCTGCCTTAGAGTTATAGTCTTTTGAAAGACAGATGGAAGTGTTAACCTGCTTTCTGTTCTTAATATTTTATGCCAAAGGAGTTTACCAGAACACATGTCCTCATGGCTCTGAGAGAATAAGAGTTTTATGGAACAGAAGGAGATAAGACCCAGCTAAATTTAGACCATGAGACTTCTCCTGAGGACAGCTGTTTCTATAGGGGGCAGAGCTACTCACTCACCCCTTATAAGGACCTGATGTCAGAGGTGAGGTTCTTTGCCTTTTGAAAAGTTTACAGGTAGGGCAACAAAAAGTTAAGCACTCCCAGAAAGTACAAATAGAATAGGTGAATTTTCAAATAAGAATTTATTGACTTGTGGGGGCCTGGTAATGAATGCTAATAAATTCAAGCACTTTGGGGAATACCACTCTAGTATTTCAATTTTAGCCATGGCAAAGTCAGGAAGTGCAAAAGTTGAAGTTCTCATGGCAAGAGTAATTCATCCCCAGTACACATTCTTGCCAGAATCCTTATAAGCGCTAGAAATTGGTGTTTCTAATACACTCAGTTTACTGAGCTGCTTTTGCAAAAGAGGACAGCACAGTTAGCTCCTTCCGGGCAATATGGTTATATTTTTCAACCTCGTTATAGGACTCTTGGCATTTACTTTGAAAGGCTAAGAGGAAAATTCATTTGTAGAACTTCTTTAGAGAGATAGGGCCAAAATAGAACAGGGAAACCATTGTGTTATTGTTCTCTATGGAAACAGAGCATCAAGCTTGAAGTAATAAGGGTTTTTTTGTTTGTTTGTTTGTTTCCCAATTGGAAATAGAAATTAAGAAAATAATACCATTTACATAGCATCGAAAATTTGAAATAGGATAAATTTCACAAAAGTTGTGCAATATATGTACACTGAAAACTACAAAACATTGCTTAGAAAAGTTAAAGAATACCTAAATAAATGAAGAGTTATATACCATATTCTTAGGTTGGAAGAGTTAATATTGTTAAGATGTCAGTTTTCTCTAAATTGATGTGTTCCTATTGACATGTAAGAGGACCTTTGTGTAAAAATTGACAAGATTATTCCAAAATGCTTGTTAAACGGAGAGGATCTAGAATAGCTAGAATTCTTCTTTGAAAAAGAAGAACAAAGTTGGAGAACTAACACTCTCTGATTTCCTAACTTATTATAAATCTATAGTAATCAAGACAGCCTGTAATTAACAGAAAGATCAACAAATAGATCAGTGGAGCAGAATGGAGAATCCAGAAATAGACCTGCACTAATATGTATGGACAACTGATTTTGGACAAAGTTGCAAAAGCAATTTCATGGCAAAGAGCAGTCTTTTCAACAAACGGTTCTGGAACAATTGAATATCCATAAACTTCAGGTAAAAAAAACTGACACTGTACGTTTCATAGACCTAAATGTAAAACCTACAACTACAAGACTTCTAGAATAAAAGAAAGAAGAAAATTTTTGTGAGCTTGAGTCAGGCAAAGTTTTCTTAGATATGTCACCAAAACCAAAATCCATGAAAGAATAAATTGATAAAATTGACTTCATTAAAATTAAAAGCTTTTGCTCTCCAAAAGTCACTGTTAAGAGAACAAAAAGATAAGCCAGACATTGGGGAAAATCTTTGCAAACCATACATCTGATAAAGGACTTATATCCAGAATATATAAAGAGTTCTCAAAACTCAACAATAAGAAAACAAACAACCCCTGCAAAGGATTTGTACAGATATATCTGCAAAGGATGGCAAATTAGCACACACATACAAATGGTCAACATAATTGTTCATTAAGGGTATGCAAATTAAAACCATAATGAGATTGTAGCTCTTAGAATGGCTAAAATTAAAAAGACTGGTCATACCAAATGTTGGTGAGGAAGTGGAGCAGCTGGAACTCTCAAGCACTCCTGTTGAGAATGTAAAATGGGACAAACACTTTGGACAGCAGTTGGTAGTTTCTTAAAAATGTAAATATACACTTACCATATGATCCAACAATTCTACTCCTTAGGATTTACTCAAGAAAAATGAATGTTTTAATATGTACCTGGGATTTGATTTAATCAGGTATGGCAAGACACACAGACACAGAAATGACTGTCATGAAAAAAGAAGTTTTAATGACAGTTCATTGGAAATAGGAGGCATGATATGCCACACAGAGCGGTGACCTGGAAAGCACCAGGGTCATTAGGAGACAATGGGAATGAGGGGAAAATGTGGGCAAGAGTTTTTTATTGTGGTTTTTGTGGAAAGGAATGGGTGAGACAGGGTAAGAAGGCTAAACAGGCTTAAGATTGGCTAGTTTACATTTCAGTGGGCTCCAGGGTGTAGGGACTGCCCCTAGTTATCTGGTATCTGGCTCTGGGGTAATTAGGTCAGGTGGATAGTGGCCCAGAGTATAAGAACCCAATCAAAGAGGCAGGTGGAGAGTATGGGCTCTGAATTGGTTAGTTTGCATATGAGGCTGGCCAATTAGCTCAGTTGGTTAGAGAGCAGTATTGATAAGGTCCAGGGTTCAAATTCTGTAATGGTCAGCTGCTCATATGCAGTGAGTCTTTTGTTTATCTCTATGAATTGGCTAACCCTGGGAGGGGCAATTTCTCCAAGATCAGCAAGGCCCAATGTCAAAACATCAGAAACACATGGTTAATACAGAAATCCTATCTCTATACAAAAATTTTACATGAATGTCTATCTATATCAGCATTATTTGTAATAGTATAAATATATTTGGAAACAAGCCAAATAAATGTCAACAGCTAAATGGCTAAACATTGTGGCATATTCAAACAATGGACTACTTACTACGCAGCCATAGAAAGGAATGAATTATTGATACAGGCAACAACACAGATGAATCTCAAAATGATTATGCTGGTTGAAAGAAGGAGACAAAAATGGAGTATATATGATTCATTTTTCTAGAAAATGCAAACTAATTTACAGTGAGAGAACACAGATCAATGGTTGCCTGGTGATGAGGTGGGACGAAAAGAGACGTTAAAAATGAGTGATGGATATGTCATTATCTTGATTTCAGTGATGGTTTCACAGTATATACATATGTCAAGGCTTATCAGATAGTTACAGCTTAAATGTGTGCAGTTATTGAAGGTCATCTATACCTCAATAAAGCTATTTAAAACAACTGCTTGTCAAGGAAATGTTTTATATCCCTTTCTCTAAAGTTATCTAATCAGAGTTTAGAAAACCCTTAGCCCAACTTGAGGTCCCAGGTGGTCCAAATGATTCCCAGAGATAGCCATAGATCCAAGATTTCTTTGGAAGTGGACTGTGAGTTAGTAATCATGGGTTTTGGTTCCAGCTCTGCCATTGATTTGCTGTGTCATTTTAGGCAAATCATTTAATTTCTCCAGACTTCAGTTTCCTTGGGTAGAATATGAATATTTGGAGGGGGCTGGCTGGTTAGCTCAGTTGGTTACAGCATAGCCTTGTAACACCAAGGTCATGGGTTCAGATCTCTGTACTGGCCAGCTGCCAAAAATAAAAAGAATATTTGGGACTTAGATGTTCTTGAGCACTTGTCTCCTCTCACAATCTGTGATTCTGTGCTTCTGAGCAGTGGATGCAGCACCACTAACCAGGGTACGTGAATCTACCCAAGTTTCCCAGAACAGTTAACTCCATGCCAAAAATAAAAAGAATATTTGGGACTTAGATGTTCTTGAGCACTTGTCTCCTCTCACAATCTGTGATTCTGTGCTTCTGAGCAGTTGATGCAGCACCACTAACCAGGGTACGTGAATCTACCCAAGTTTCCCAGAACAGTTAACTCCAGATAATCCTTGATCTGTTCTGCAGTGACTTGTAAAGTATGCATAAAGCAAATGTATTTCACAGGGCTTGGTTTTCCAAAGCCTTGCAGTTTCAAATATTGACCTTTCAAAAAACAGCAAATTTTCCTCAGGCCATTTAGTCTTTGTTGTAAGTTAAAGAGTTGTAAAACAGCAAGGCTGCTGGTTCAAAGACAGACAAGTTACTGATTGATATGTAAAGATACTGAGAAATTGCTGTAAGGAGAAAATGTTTATTAAGATCAAGCTTTTGTTGGTGGATCACTTAATCGCCTAATGGAATGTCATCTGACTTGTTTTTACTGAATGTTACCAGCTTCTATTGTTAAACTTGTTAAAACTTTTTTTTTTTTTTTTTTTACTGAATGTTACCAGCTTCTATTGTTAAACTTTTTAAAACTTTTTTTTTTTTTTTCTTTTTTGACTAGTAAGGGGATCGCAACCCTCAGCACGGTGTGGTCCGCACCACGTTCAGCCAGTGAGTGCACCAGCCATCCCTATATAGGATCTGAACCCACGGCCTTGGCGCTACCAGCGCCACACTCTCCCGAGTGAACCACGGGGCTGGCCCAAACTTGTTAAAACTTTAAGCCCGCCTATGTCTCTTCCTGTAACTTCCTGGGCTGGAGAGTAAATGCAGGCTGGAAAATAAATGCAGGAAGAGAACCACAATTCGTGGCTAATTTCCCAAATGGAAGGAATGCTGCACTCTTGAGGGTTTGGGGAGATTAACCCCTTTCTGGGGCTTCTCACTGCTCAGAAGAGATGGGCTTTGAGTAATCTTTGTTGGCTCCATCACCCAGGGGAAAAGGGGTGACAAATCCTTGGGAGGCAAAGCAACAGGGACTGTCAGCCTTTTGTCAAAGGCAAAAGGGAAGATTAGGTAAGGAGGCAGGAGTAGCAGGGTTGACAAATTGCCTGGCAGTGCACCAAGTGCTTTCTTTTACACTGCAGTAAAACACACGTACCATACCATTTACCATTTTAACCATGTTTAAGTGAACAGTGGCATTAAGTACATTCACACTGTTGGGCAACCATCACCACTGTCCATCTCCAGAACTCCTCTGTACCCATTAAATAGTAACCCCCATTCCCTCTTCCCCAAGACCCTGGCCACCAACCTTCTATTTTCTGTCTCAATGGATTTGCCTACTCTAGGTGCTTCATATAAGTGGCATCATACAATGTACTAAGTACTTTTATATTATCTCATTTAATCCTTCCAATAAGTCTGGAAGTAAGAATTCTCCCTTACAAAAAAAAAAAAGATGAACAAATTAAGGCTATAAATGGGGAAATCTGTATCACACAACTAAGTCACTGGCCCAGCATCAAAACATAGACCAGTTGTTTCCAAAGCTCCAACCCTTCCCTTACTACAGTCAGACAACAACACATTTAATGAAGAAGCAGTGTGATCTAGAAA
>NW_007731237.1:1856-40656 GCF_000696425.1 Galeopterus variegatus | reverse complement strand
CTTGATTGGATCGTAATAGGCCACTTAAAACCCGAGCGGCCCAGTCTCCACATCTCTATAAATTATGTGTGTGTGTTTATTTACATTACTTCATTCCTAAAACCAAGGTGAAATAAAAATGACTTAGATAAAATGTGTTAGGTTCTAAGTGCTTTCTGAAAGTATAGTACCATGCAACCATAGAATATGTTTTTATTCCTTCTACTGTTTAGAGTTAAATGTCTCTAGAAAACACAGAATAAGGTTCCAGATAGCCATAACCATAAGTAATGTTCTTACCCTCAAAAGCATAACTAACCCTTTCCTGGCTGCTGTTTCAGCTGTCGATGAATCCTAGGGTGTAGGAATTTGCAACTTTTAAGGTTAAATGAAGGGATGCTTGCTTCCATGAACAGCTGTAGCCGATCAACCCCAGAGTGAACCAGAGAGCCCCGCAGCCAGACTTCATGGCAGAAAGGATAAAAGGCCCGTGATGGGTAGACTGACTTAGGCTAACAGTTCATGAATCCAACAGTAGGCCCTAGAGCCCAAGAATAGTGGATTTGCACCCAGCAGGCACTGTTATGAATAAATTCACTTTGTAGACTCTCACGGCTTTTCTTTCTTTTTTGGTCATACAAAACTGTTCTTAGGTTTATTCTTAACTCCAGAATGAGTGAATTTTGTTCCTTTTCTGTATTAGTCATTTGAGATATATTTACTCATTATTAAAAAATTTTGTAAGCATTACCCAAATTCTAGGAACAGATTGTTTTTAATGAGAAAGGAAATATCCAACCTTAGAGTTTTCCCTTCTTGTTAAAAGATTTAGCATTGTTTTTTAAAAAAAATCAATACAATCTTTCTTTACAAATGGAACTTTTACTTTTTTTTTAAGAGACTAGAAAAGTACAAGATAGTAAAGTTTATTTAAGTGTTAAACAATAGCTGGAAAAGGCGTAAAACGTTCTGCCTTATTTAGTCCAAAAAGAGAATTACTGGATATAGAGGAGGATTTAGAAATCTCACAGAAGTAACATAATCTCTGCTTCGTAAAGACCATCATTACACTTAAAGCCACTGCCTTTTTCTGTGTACTTCACGCATAAAGAGATGTAAAATGCTATTTCACAAAAAAGAATTTTTATAATTCATTAACTTTCACTTTGGACACACAGCAAATATTTTACATACTGATTTGCAGGGAAAGGTTTTTAAAAGGCTAAGTACTTATCCAGTAAATGAGAAGGAAAGGAAATGGGGATGGAACAGCGCTCATTTTCTGTCTGTAGATATTTACTACAATAAGAGCATTTTATTTTTATTGCACCTCGCTACCATTTGCAATCTGGGCATTTACAGCAAATGTAGACTTCAAACCAGGGTTTAAAATGCATTAAATCACATCAGAAAAAAGTCATACACTCATTGCATGATATACTAAATGCTGAGAGAGAGAAGAGAGAGAGGTTATTGCTCATATCCAAGGACCAATGCATTCTTGAGAAGTGGAGGCTAAAAAGAAAGAGAGAGAGGGAGGAAGGAAGGTAGGAAGGAAGGTAAACTATTCTAACCTAGAATGTTCATTCTGACCTATGATAACAAAACTTTACTTTGGTTAACAGCAAGGGTCTTCTGTTTGGATATAAGAACATGAAACTTAAATGGCTGGGGTTAGTATGGAAAGAGCACAGGATTTGGTGTTAGATTCAAGTCTCAGCACTGCCACTAACCAGTTGTGACTTTGAGTAAATCAGTCATTCCCACTGGCCCCAAGTTCCCTAACCTATAACAGGAGGGGATTGGATTAAATCCTTCCCTTGGGTCTGCGTAGCTTTAAAAGGTTATGATTCTCTGGTCAAATAACACAAAGAGCCAGCAGTGTATCTCACAAGGGGCTTTCAGTGTTACACTCAGCAAAATTCAGGGCAGAATTCAAACAGGGAGGAATTCCAGCAGGGAGGAAGGCAGACCTATTCCTTCCTGAGATAAGAAAGCATTCTCTCTCCAGAGAAACCTTAAGTCCTCCTGAATTCTTATGAGTCAGTTCTGAAGCATATATACCTAGGCTATATCCCTCCCTAAAGCACTGAGTGCACCAGTCCACTGCACAGTTGGGGCCTTCTACCTCCTGCATCTATCACAGAACCTTGAAGCCTGCCTGGCACATGCTAGATGCTCAATGAATGAACTCCAGAAAATTCTCTCCTTTGGCTAGATTCTAATCCTGCCTAGAGCAAGTGACCTTAGGCAATTTTCTTAGTCTCTTAAAGCCTCAATCTCTTTATCCTTAACATGGAAATAATGACAACAGCTGCTAACTCTAAGTTTTTTATAAAGATACCAGGAGATAAAATACGTAGAATTCAGTCTGAGTAGCCCAGGCTACTGTGAAATTAAATATGTGATATCTGTCTTTCGGAAGGTCTTCCCTCTACCCTCTACAACCAAAAAGTAAACAGACAGACACAGGAAATGTGACATTCCTGTACTTATTTCCATCAGTTGCCCCAGATGTCCCTCCCTCCTTCTGACTTTATCATCCCTCCATGCTGAGCTCCCAGCACACCTGGCCTCTGTCCAGAACCGGAGTCTGATCTCAGCTTCTCTAGCCTCCTAAGTTTTGCCTTTGGGCTTATCTTACTCCTGGCCACTCTGGGTAACATGTCCTTCCATTTCACATGGGAACTACAATTGGCAAGGCTGTCAACCAGGCCAGGGTTGCCTCTGTGTCCCCTGCAGAAGGATAGCCCTTTTTAGTTCGAATTAATGAGACCTTCATGGGAAAATTATGCCCTTTTATAAACTTCAGCTGTAGTGAATCATTCGGTTACTAAGAATGAAGCCACCAGAAAGGCACACAGAGCCCAGAGATGGAGGGAGGGGGAGAGAGCTGTGATGAGGGCTGCAGGATCCTGGACGCAGGCATGCCTGATGCTGATATATCCCTGGCCATTTTATTGCATAAACAATTAATTATCTTTAACCCTCCTTCCCCAAGCCAATTTATGTTGATTTCTGGTGCTGGCAAGTGAGAGCCCTTGTTACCTGAATTCCATCCAGACAACTGAAAGAGTAAAAGGGAGGGAGGAAATAACAAGCCTGGAAACCAGTGAAGCCCTCAGGATGGCTTCAGAGTATTTCTGGTGCTGGCAAGTGAGAGCCCTGTTACCTGAATTCCATCCAGACAACTGAAAGAGTCAAAGGGAGGGAGGAAATAACAAGCCTGGAAACCAGTGAAGCCCTCAGGATGGCTTCAGAGTAAGCCCTTCTGTCCCTACAAATCGTCCCTGATCTGGCCCACTCTCTCCAGGGAAACTAGAGTCAGACCTGTCCCTAGAAATACAGGTCTTGGACATTCTCTTAAATAAATTCTCAGTGTTGGCTCTCTTAAGTAGGAGAACACTGGTTAACAAGATCATACTGCTTTAGAAAAATGCTTATAAATGTTTTAGAAAAATACAGAATGTCTTTCAGTTCTATTTGAAACAAAAATTCAACCACAATCTTTTCCCTTATCTCCAGAAACTTCAAATGCATGCACATAAAATCCAATATCTGCTTGTAAACAAGCAGCCTCTATTTTATTACATGAAAAAAAAGTACTGTTCTTGAGAAGGAAAAGATTGTTGTTGATATTGTACCCTTTTACAAACTGTCAGTTCTATCAAATCATTCACACCATATTTCTGTAAAATCCAGGAAACTTTTAACTATAATTCCACAGGGGTACAAGATGCCAGGTAGTAATCAGGGTGCATGAAAAACTCCAAGATTCTCACTTTAGCACAGAATGAGGTTATCTGTTGTCAATAAAAATAAAAAACTCACTGAAGTTTCCATATTATTTTAAGGTACTCTAAATGGATTAAGGTCTAAGGTCAGAAATTAATATTTTATAGAAAACATATAACATACATTCAGACAAAAAATTAGTGTACTTCTTTCCCCAGAACAATTAGATAATAAGTAAATGGGAAAAAATACCAACGTTTTTTTCCTTTTTAGCTTTAGAAAAAACTGTATCTTTCTATTTACATGTAAAAGATTAGCATAAGAAGCAGCAATTCTTCTACATAATACTATGTAATACTACAAGTGTTCTATAAAACTCAGTTCAAATTTGAGAAAATTTGAGAAAAAATTTAAATCTATTCATAGTAATGAATGCTGTAGTTAAGAATGCAAAATAGTTTTAGTAATTTAAAACCAAGAAAGAAAAAAAGTCTTCCTTAGGGATAAATATTCCATATATGGTTTTTATTCAAAGGCAATTTAGTTTTAGGAAACAAGAAAAAACTTTTGAGCTCTTTTAGACTTACATGCTCAAAAAATGACTATGTTTATTTATTAAATTTATTTTCTTTCTTTATTTTTTGGTGTCTGGCTGGTACAGAGATCTGAACTCTTGAACTCTGTGTTATAAAACTAAGCTCTAACCAACTGAGCTAACTGGCCAGCCCCTAAAGTGACTGTATTTAAAACAATGTTTTAACCTGATATTTTAAAAACAGTGTTTTGGTAATAAATGCACTAAGTTTAATAGCTTTTGTTTGGTATTTTCTAAAATATGTAATTGAAAATGTGACTCTAGGAACAGAGCAGAAAGTTCATTTCTCAAATGGCTAAACGATTTTGCCCTACACACATCTCTGACCTTGTGGCTATTTTACCACTGTTTAGATGCAGCACATCTGTTGGACAATCTACTCTCTAAAGCTCAGATGTATTAACTGGACCCTTCAAAGAATGTGAATAGGAAGGAGAGAGGTGGGGCCCGTGAGAGAAAAGCAGATACGCTGAGTAACTTGGAAGACACTTAACGGCAAGCTTGGAGGATGTAAGGAAGAAGTAAGCACAAACATCTAAAAATAGCAGGACTGTAGGAAATCGTCCTGAAGATACTTGATCTGCCATTGTGCTCCAAATCCTGCCATTTCATGTTCAGATCTATAAAAAGGCATCTTTTAAAAATGCATCATCTCCTTCCTATCTATTCAGCAAAGGTGCAGATTATACATCCTGTTTCAAGCTGGTGGTCCTTACACCAGGATTTCTTAATCTCATACTTTAAAAAGTCAGTCACATGTTGCATTACTTTTTCCTTGGGAATTTACACAAATCACAAAATTAACTCAACAATAATAGCCCCTCTTGTCTTTGCAATCAACCAGGAAATCACAAAGGCAGGGCAGATGCGTGACTTGTAAACATACTTTAGAATGTGCATCTCTCTTTCCCTTAGTGGGGCTCACTGTATATTAATTTTTGCTTACTATCTTCCCTTCTATTTCCCTCTGCCTTTCGCTTTACAAGAGATATTTTGTAAATATTCTATTGCTCAGTTCTCTTAACATTATCAATTAAAGCTTCTTAGAGTTGTCTTAGATGATTGATAAAATGAGAATCAATCTTGGAAAATTTAGCCCCTCACTGAAACTTGAAAAACATTTTAAGATTTGAATGAATGTATGAATAAAAACAAAATCCTTTATGTAATGAAACTTTTTTGATTGATTTAATTTTATTTATCTTATTTATTGCTGGGATCCTTTTTTTCTCACTTTTCTATTCAAATTATGTAGACATAAGTCTAGTCTAATACTGCTGATAGAAAACATGTCCATTCAGTTTTTAGAGTTGATTTATAGACTTCACCTTAAATCAGCCGAGAAGTCCGTGATTCATTACATGTCTGCCACGCCCAGACCTCCCTTCTGATGAAACCAAAAAACCTTCTGTTTTTTTATTTTTTAATCAGGAATAAGCTCCTGATCCAAAGGTCTGCTGCTAGCCTAGGAGAAAGCCAGATTTATCAACAAGCCTGCTCCATCTCAGTGGTGACTAACCGAACTAGTTAAGCCCAGGTCTTCATCAGACTGACTATGGGACACATTGGGAGAGTTGGTCAGCTAATAAGTTATAGCCACTTCTTTCAGAAGTAGAAACAGAAGGTAGCTGAGTCCCCAAAATGATGCGACACAGGTTTCAAAGAAGTGGCCGCCTGCTGCTGAGGGGATGATAAGTGGTCACTGCAGCTGTGGTGTCCAGAGGGCCTCCAGAGCCACAGCTGATTCCCTCATGGCTGTCCTGTTCCATGAGATTTCTATGCAGCCGTGGAGACACGTCCCTCCTTATTTCTCTATTTAACTGGCAACTTGCTTCAACTAAGGTGAACTACACATCTCTCCATTCCTTGGAATCTTAAAGAATCCACCCGAGACAATCAGTCCATTGCTCACTGTTATTCGTCCTCTCTGTTCTGTTTTTTAATGGTGCAAGAAAACAATTCCAGCATGATAGGATTAATGCTTTTCCCCTGCTGTAGGTTACTGTAGTTTTGGTCTGTGACACTGGTGATCAATTTCTTTTCTCTTCCTGATATAAATACACACACACACACCCATCTTTTAGTATCAGGAAAGGTACTCAGATTTTTTTTTAGTCATTTGATCAATTTCTTTTCTCTTCCTGATATAAATACACACACACACACACACACACACACACACACCCATCTTTTAGTATCAGGAAAGGTACTCAGATTTTTTTTTAGTCATTTTTTGTATTAAACCCATGGGCGCAATAGTGATGTTTCTCAGTAATGGTTCTTGGTCATGTGACACCGTGGGAGGCCAAGCTGGTTTATCCTTTTCGAATTCTGAACCGCATTCAAGGTTGACAGCCACTCTCTGCCCTCCTGTCTTTATGTTTCTTTTTCATCTTTCTTTCTAAAATTAGCCCTTAGCATTTTCTTTGCCATTTTCATTCTTTCTCCAGCTCTTCTGTATGTTCCATTCATTCCTGTTCTCATCTTTCTAGGCATAGGGAAACCGTCTTATCTGTATCCAGACAATACCTGGACACGGTCTGAACTATATGAAGACCATGCTTGAGAATGCAGAATCATGTAATTGAGCAAAAGCAGAGCCATTGACTATTAGACCAGGAAGAGCCCTCTCAATTTATGAATTTAAATTTAAATTTAAAAACTGATACTTGATTCACTTATTGGAAAACTTTTAGGTACGTTTGGAACAACCTGAGTATGTGAATCTACTCTTTTGACTGTAAATTTTATTAAATCTAAATACACATCATATTTCTTATGAAAACTTAATGTCTGAATTGAACTGTGCTGTAAGTATAAAATATACACTGGATTTTAAAGGCTTAGTAGAAAGAAAGCATAAAATATCTCATTGACTTTTTTATATTGATTATATGCTGAACTAATATTTTGGATATATTGATGTCTTAGTCTGTTTGGATGGCAATAACAAAATACCATAGACTGGGTAGTTTATAAACAACAGAAATTTATTTCTCACAGTTCTGGAGGTTGGGAAGTGCAAGATCAAGGCCCTGGCAGATTTGTTATCTGGCAAAGCCTCATTTCCTGATTTATAAATGGTGACTTCTTGCTGTATTCTCACATGGTGGAAGGGACGAGGCATATCTCTAGGTCCTCTTTTATAAGGGCACTAATCCCATTTATGAGGGCTCCACCTTCATGATGTAATCATGTCCCAGTGGCTCCGCCCCCCCAATACCATAACACTGAGGTTAGATTTCAATATATGAAATTTGGGGGGACACAAGCATTCATACCATAGCAATTGGGTTAAATAAAATACATTATTAAAATTAACTCTGTTTCTTTTTACTTTTTTAATATGGCTACTAGAAAATTTAATATTATATATGTGGTTTGCATTATATTCCTATTAGACAGTACCCATCTAGATAGAATAGAAAAGCCAGTGAAAACACAGAGGATCTATATGGTCCAGGTGGAAAATTTCCTGTTTGCCAGGTAAACTGATTCTACTCATGAAAAATGGTGAAATATTCATCACCACCAAATTTTAATTTTAATAAAGTTAACAAATTCTCTCTCTCTCTCCATCTAACCAAATCACTCTATCTTCAATAGGCTGGTTTCTAAACACTCCCCAAATTGAACCTTGGTTCTTAGTCAAAGATCTAGCTTTTGGCTTCATTTATTTTCTTTATTGCTTTTCTGTTTTTAAATTGATTGATTTCTGCTCTTATTTTTACAGTTTTTTTCTGTTTTCATTGGGTCTATTGTTCTTTTTATGATTTCTTGAGGCATAAGTTTAGATTATTGATTTGAGACCTTTTTTCTTTTCTAATTTAAGCACATAATGCTAGGAATTTTCTTTTAAGTACTACCTTAGCTGAATCTCACAAATTTGGGATTATTTTCAATTTTTTTTCAGTTCAAAGTATTTTACAATTCTCTTGTTGATTTCCTCCTTAATTTTATATAATTATTGTTTAATTTTCAAGTGTTTAGAGATTTTCCTAGTAGATTCAAGAGTTTGTGTTTACATGTAGCATTTTTATAATAGAATCTTTAAATTCTTCATCAGGTAATTCTTTTTTTTTTTTTTGTCTTTTTCCGTGTCCGGCAATGGCTCGCAACCCTCAGTGTTGCCCCCGTACCGGACCGGGGACCGGCAACGGGATCGCAACCCTCGGTGCTGCTCCCACGCCTCGCTCAGCCAGTGAGCGGGAACCGGTCTGTATGTGGGATCCGAACCCTCGGGCGGGAGCGCCGCCGCGCTTCCCAAGCGGCGCACTATCCAGTGCGCCACCGGGCCGGCCCTTCATCAGGTAATTCTAATCTGTGTCATTCGCAACCCTCGGTGCTGCTCCCACGCCTCGCTCAGCCAGTGAGCGGGAACCGGTCTGTATGTGGGATCCGAACCCTCGGGCGGGAGCGCCGCCGCGCTTCCCAAGCGGCGCACTATCCAGTGCGCCACCGGGCCGGCCCTTCATCAGGTAATTCTAATCTGTGTCATTGCAGTGTTATGTTTGTTGATTATCTTTTGCTTGGTGAGTTAAGATTTTCTTGATTCTTCATATGCTGAGGAATTTTGGATTGTATCCTAGTAGATGTTTTGAATGTTATGTTGTGAGACTCTGGTTCTTCTCTAACTCCTTTGGAGACTGCTGATCTTGTTTGTTAGGCAATTGACCTGCTTGTGTTTAGATTGCCAGTTCTGATCAGCCTACTATGGGTTGTGATTCCAATGGGAATTTAATTTGCAAAGCCTTTGCAGTGCTGTTTAGATCTGTCCTGTATCCAGTGTGAGCCTTGCTTGGTTGTCATTTCCATAGTTCAGTTCTCAATAACTGATGTATGCTGTTTAGGGTCAGAACCATGCACACGCAGTTGGGGGTAAGTCCAGGAGTTTATAAACTTCTAAATGGTTCCTTTCCCAAGCTCCTCCCTTTCTGCAATATCTCTGTAACATGATACTTTTCAGTTTCCAGAGGCTTTCTAAGAAATCTGGAACTTTGTCCTGCTGTTATGGTGCACTTCCTGTGACTACACTGTGTCCAGGTCCAAGTAGCAGAAGAACAGAGAGGGAGAGTGAAACCAACAGGTACTTGCCTCAGACTCTTGGAAGCACAGTCCTTCAACTGGAGAGAAAAGTTCTTCAGTGTTTTAGGCTTCTGCCTGACTCCATTGCAATTACTGTCACCATGAGACTGGGGGCTTGCATGCAAAGAGAAAAGGAAGGAAAAGGAGAGAGATGGGGGGATTTCATACACTTTTTGAGTGTTTATAGACTCTTTGAGCCAGAAATAAGTGGATTCTTCTGGGAGTGTCTCTGTTGGCACCAATGCTCACTTCCTGGTTGTGAGCTATGTTGAGTTCAGGCTGGGAAATGCTGGAGGAAACAAAGTAACCTCACTGCCATCTCAGTGGTAACTTGAATTCCAGTCTTCTACTCCAGAAGACTTTTCAGACTTCAAAAAGCTGCTCTAGGCATTCTGTCCAGGTTTCACAGCTGCATCCAGTGGGAGACACAGGGTAACTTTACTCCATCTTACCCAGAACAGGACTCACACTATTATTATTATTTAGCATTGTTTTAGAAGTTCTAGGTAATGCAGTAAGACATGACACAGAAATGAGATAGAATGATTGGGAAGGAGACAACACGATCACTATTTGCAAATTATAATAAAAGCTAACATTCATTGACTACTTACTATGTATCCAGCACTTCTTGGAATCTATATAGACATTATTTGTTATGTTAAAAAAAAATACAAAAACTCATACATTTAACTAAAATGAAATGAAAAAGCAGAGAACATTTGGAAAAAATATTTGCACAAGTATGACAAAGATTTTTTTTTTTAAAAAGATGACCGGTAAGGGGATCTTAACCCTTGACTTGGTGTTGTCAGCACCACGCTCAGCCAGCGAGCTAACCGGCCATCCCTACATGGGATCCGAACCCAGGGCCTTGGTGTTATCAGCACTGCACTCACCCGAGTGAGCCACGGGCCGGCCCAGACAAAGTTTTAATATTATTTATACAGCAGTCATATAAATTTTAAGAAAACATTCATATCCTAAATAGACACATAGTTTTATCTATAGATGATATAAACAAACCCTTCTTTTCTTATCAGAAATTAGATGTGAAAAATTTTCAACATTATTAAGAAATGCACATTGAAATGAGACCACGATGTCACATAGTAGCTTTAAAAAGTGATAAAATCTCATGACACTGAGGCCCTGATATAAAACTGTAAAGTGGTTTAAAAACAAAACAAAAAAGTGTTAGTCTCTTAATTCCTAATACTCCATGTGTAAAGATTTTTGAAAATGTGATTACAACTTTGATCAGTAACCTTTCTGGGAATATATCTCAGGGAAATAATTGCAAACATGGGGAAGTGGTGATATATTAAAGTCCATTGGGAAAAAAATGTTCACTGAAGTTTTTTTAATAAATGGAAAAAATGTTAATATAAAATCATAGGAAATTAGCTAAGTCAATTATGGATATCCATTTTATAAAAAAACTATATAGCCATTCAAGGTGTGTCTATGAATAGTTTATAATAACATGAAAACATCTAATCTTAAGAAAGAAAGAAATTAAAAATAACCTGTTCGTATGCCATTTATACGAGTACATTAAAAAGCAAACACAACCAAATAAACCAGAAGCCCAGAAGAAAACCACATATAATACCAAAGTTGGGAAGAACTTTATGCTACTACATGTTAAAAATGCTTATCTTTAATTTTTCTTCTTAATTTATTTCTGTTTATCTGCATTTCAAATCTACATTAAGAATATATTACTTTTGTATTTTAAAATGTTATTTAGAGCAAAACAAATGTCCTTCGCGAAAAAAAAAAGACAACAGAATTCATTTGTGCGTTTGAAAGAACTGCTGAATATGAAGTGACATGTCTACTTAATCCCTTCTTTTCAAAACCATATAAAAGGTGTATTTTTAATAAAATGTCAGGACATTAGTTTAAGAAGGGAATAAACAGATAATTAAGTCTTAAGGCTTCATAGTCTTTAGGATGAATAGGATATTTTTGATGTCGAAACATTCCAAATTCAACACACGACTGTCTTTATGGTTCTCAAGTTCAGGCTTAGCACACCCTGGTAGAGTTATAAATGGCTTATTATACTTTATGTAATAATATAATTTGACTCTTTTTAAAAATACATGCTTAAAAAAATGTTATCAGTCATAACAATTTAAAACAAAGTCTAACAAAATGTTCTGCCTCTCAGCCCACCATAGCGGTGCTGGACATCTCAGGAATAGCACGTCTGCTCAAATGTTGTGTAACCTTCCAAAGAGAGTGTAGTTGCAGCAGAAGAAAATATTGTTTGCAAAGTGTCATACTCTGCTCTGAATCACCACTCAGAGAGCACTCTCCTGAGGGCCTGAGATGCTCTGCTACAAGCCCGGGCATCTGGTTTTGAGCAGGTGATAACACACCTACTTGCAGTCATTTGGTCTCTGCAGGATTCAGTCATCACTGTGCCCAGCTGCCTGGAGCAGACAGAACTATGGATCTTGCAGACAGCAGAGAAGGCAAACCTGAGTTTCTGCAACCTTCAGGCACCCAGGTGGCCTTTAATACGGTGATGACAACAGTAATTTTACTTTTGTAAAGGGATTAATAATTGTGTGCTCTCTCAAATGTGAGTCCACGTGATGTATTAAAACAAATATGCCAGAACTTACATATTAAATGAATGCTGTCCCTTCAAAGGAGTTACCTTATTTTAATGACCCTGTTATCATTCAAACCATCTTTGATACTCCACTTTGGACCCTGACACCAGAGTTAATGGTATATTTAAAAAAAATTTTTTTTCAATGGTGGCAACATTTTGACCTTTAGGGTAGGTTTAAAGCTGTAAGCAGTTAAAAAGAACAAGCCTTGTGAATAATGTGGCCAATCGAACTACATTCTGAGCTAAGGTCAGAGACCATGCAGCGTCTCTCTCTTTGTTAAATGCTCAGCCAATGTTTCCTAGAAGAACCAGGCTCAAAATATGTTATTATTGGTGGTGGGGGTTTTCCTTGTAAATAACCAGTTGAAATTCTAAAGTAAGGAGGCTATTGCCTTGTATTACTATAAACTCACGAAAACTCCTGTGTAGATAATAAGTGAAAATCACAAAAGCATTTTCAGCAAAGGCAGGATCATCAGTGGAAGTTCATAGCCTCCGAGATGACAATTCATCTGACTATGTTCTGGTATGTCTCTTTCCTCTTTTTTTTTTTTTTAATATCAGTCTTCATATTTTATAGTGCCATTATTATAGTAAAAGTAACGATCATCAGTGGAAGTTCATAGCCTCCAAGATGACAATTCATCTGACTATGTTCTGGTATGTCTCTTTCCTCTTTTTTTTTTTTTTTAATATCAGTCTTCATATTTTATAGTGCCATTATTATAGTAAAAGTAACATGACATATAAAAGACAAACATTGGACAAAGGAATGTTCACATAATAAAAATTTACCTCTTGGAAAGAGCTAATTTCTAAAAAGTTTATAATTTTAAATAGAACTTAAAAAATGCATTTCACTCCCCTTCCCTTCCTCTTTAGAAACAGATGCTTCTGGACATAATTTATCCATTTCTTGATGACTCAGAGCTACCTTTGAAAACATCAATTACTCATTATGTTTTGAAACTCCAGAATCTATGGGACAAATATGGACAGATCCCCAGAGCATGCGGAGATGTGCCCATCCTTTGTCCCTATGTTGAATGGATCCATATTACTATTTTGAAAATAATTTCTTTGCTTCATTTTTATCTCCTCTTTCGAGTGGGCTCTTCTCCGGGCTATTCACGTGCCTGAATCTCATACTCTAATACCCTCTCTTTATTTGCAACTTCCGTTCTCTGGGAAGAGTAACTAGTATGTCAAATGCATCAAAATTTTGTCCAGACTAAGGATATAACCACTGATGAAGAAGATGGAGAGGAGATCTGTCTCACGTTTCCAGCATGAGTCATGTCCACATTGACTACCCAAAGACTGTTTTAATTTTCTTATGTTTGGCTGAATTTTGGATAGGTGAAATTTCAGGTCACAACTTATGGGTCAGTGAGGTGTCTCTGGAAGCCCATTTGATGGATGGAGAAACCAAGGTTCAGCAAGCTTCACAGCAGACCTGTGACTACAGGCCTTGTCTCCTGACTCTTCCCATTCTTTCTGCTATTTTCCCTCTCTTGGCTGCCCCACACACTTGCCTTGCGATCACATTGGAATAACATTCGAACTCTTTGGCTTGCATATCTTTTCCTCATTGTCCATTTTATTTCTGCCTCCCTGAGCACGTTAGACACAGAGGACTCGTGACCTGCAAACTCAGACCCACCCAGTCCTTGAGCCAATCCTGCCCAAGACCAACAGACTCAGAATTGGCATTGGATGGGTGCCCTAAGCTCAGTATTCAGGGGATCTAAAAGCCACTGCCCTAAAGCCTTCCCCCAACTCCTACTGATGGCTTGGTCCATGAAGTAGAGCAGCTTTGGCTTCCTGAATTTTTTCTCTAGATCCCTCACTGAGACTAGGACCACAACCTGCATTTCTTAGAGTCTCCATCCCTCTTCTTCCCTTGAAGGAAAGAGAAGGGAGTTAGATTATCCTCATCCCCAAATATGTGCCGGGAAGCCTGCTGGGTGACCTGTGTGTAGATTGTTCTATTATATATTATCATTACCACTTCACAGATGAGGAAACTGAGGCTTAGAGAAGTCAACTTACTTGCCATAGTTCACAGAATGTTGGAGCTGCCTTTCTGAAAAGAGGGGTTTCCCATCTATACATATTTGACTCCCAAACCGAGAGCACTACCTACAAGCACAACTTACTGAATTTATCGTCCCAATGCCTATGTCCTTGTTTTAACACCCCACTTAGCACATTAGACCCCTTGGATATCAGGCTGGTCTAGATAAAAAGTAATTCCCCATATTTCACTGGACACTGCAATGTAGATACTGGCTACCGTGAAGGTCGGCCCAAAGACAGTTGTTCTCCTTTTGCCCCAGTTACCTGCCCAGTCCCATATACCTTTCCTTTTCTGCAGATTCCTGCTGTGGTTTCATGCCTGCCTTATGCCTTTTGCCCAAAGCTGGAAGCCAACACTTTCTAGCTTATTTTCCATTATTGCCCCATGCGTGGCTTCAGCCAAATGGAACTAATTGCTATTCTATATGCATCTGCTATGTTTTTCTGTCTCCTTGTCTTTTTGTTTTTTGCTCTGCTAGAAATCCTTTTAACAATGCCCCATCAACCACCCATCCTCCCCCAGCTATTCCAAATCTCTTTACATCCAAATTCCCTTACTTTTATACTGGTGCATATGCCTTCTTCTCCAGGAAGCCTTTCCTTATGCAGCTTCTACTCCAGCCAGAAGCAAGTACTCCTTTATTTGATGTCCCAGAGCACTTTGTACTTCTCCTGGGGCACTTCACCAGAATTCAGACGTAATTGGCATTGAACAAATCAGCTCTGTCAGCTTGAGTCATAAAGGAACATTGTTTTTGCTTGTCATTTTCCCTCTAAGCCTGGTCAAAGGGGTTAGCTCCTCCACTACCCCTGATCAAAACTCAGGCGCAACCATGGTTTTCTGATTACTGCTAGTTAAGAAAAAGTTCTATGTTCACAGTAGGTTACAAAATACAGTCTCAATTCAGAAGTTAGAATGCCCAGCCCAGTGTTCATCAGCACTAGAATCATACTCAAAGGCTACACTTCTTTAGCATCCTACAGCCAAGGCTGCCTGTGGATAACGAGTATGTCTGGCTTCTTCCATCTCTCTCATTTCCATCTGTTGCTGACCAACTTCTGTCCCCAGGGCTGAAGAAGAAAGGTAAAAGGGATGGAAAGATCTTTTTTGACTAATTGAATCATAAGAGAGCTTGGCCAATATTTAAAGCTGATCCTTTCCAAGACCACTTTTGTGGGTCCTTCAGAGACTCTCCAATCTTGTCACTTGTGTACTCCAGCAGTGCAGACTCCAGCTGGCCGCTGCTCTCCCAGCAGCACGTGGCAATCCACCTCCAACTATTCTCTGCTGAGGTCCAGTCACCCCTCTAGGTGGCCGTACTGAACACCTCATTCTTTTATGGAACAAACTCTTGAGCGGCTGGCTGATTTCAGCTTCCAGCAACAACTTCCCTTTCCTCCTGACGTCTGAACAACTAGCCAGTCATGGTGTATCCTCCTCCAGATTCCTCATATTTGAGTTCTCAGTCCACCTGTCTCCTCTTCCAACCCTGGGGCTATGTGTCAGGTTCTCAAAATGGTACTGTGGAAGTCAGTCTTACTAGCATTTAGGCGGGGTGGCAGACAGCCCCCCAGCCCTCCTCATTAGGGATGGGAATGGAAAACGCAGCACTTTTCAAAGAATAGAAATTCTCTTCATGAAATCCTCTTTCAACCTTCGCTCTTGGGGGCCTTTTATATCCTCTTTGTGACTGAGAAAGTTTTAGTTTATAGAAACCATTCTTGATTTTCCTTTGAAAATTGGCACCTTGATCTGGTACCTCAATTTGGCATTTCATATCTATTAAAACTAGGAGCCTCAGTAGAAATTTCCAATTTAACATCCTGTTACATAGCTAGAAAATAGTTACACAAAAGTATAAGACCCTGCTTCTTTAGAAAACTGTCTACAATGTCTGATTCGTCTTAAATCTCTCATAGAATCTAAAATTGAGCATGCTCTCTAACATGCAATACATAGCTATTGCTCCCTGGAATGGCCACCTTGGTCTTGTATGTTGCTATAGCTACTAGCATTCAAGACCAATGAGGGCTCCATTTTCACACACCCTACTAATTAACCCAAACTCATAACTATTGATTATGTAACAGAGACTGCTCTGTGTTCATCAAATCCTATTTCCTTTTCCTCTTGCAGCCAGCAGGGCTACATTTCCAGCCTCCCTTGCAGTACGGGGGTGCCATGTGATTGAGCTCCAGCCAACGGGATGAGGGCGGAAGTGACGTACACCTCTTCCAGGTCTGGCCCCAGAAGTGGACTCCCTGGCAGTCAGTCCTCCATGATTTTCTCCCATTAGTGGGCTGAATGCAGAGAAGGTGGGGGCCCTAGAAATAGCAAAGCCACGCATTGTAAGTAGCTTGGTCCCCTGAATGAGAGCTAAGAGCAGAGCCTCACGCTATACAGTAGTCCCCCCTTATCCATGGGGGATACTTCTAAGACCTGAAGCTGCTCATAGGACCCAACCGCGTATATCTATGTTTTTTCCTATACATACATATCTATGATAAAGTTTAATTTATAAATTAGGCACAGTAAGAGATCAACAACACTAGCTAGGAATAAAATAGAACTAACATAAGAATATAATATACTGTAAAAAGTGTTACGTGAATGTGGCCTCTGTCTCCAAATATCTTCTTGTACTGTACTCACCCTTCTTCTTGTGAAATCAGTTCTTCTAGTGAAGGGATGGAGCAGATGGTGTGAGGTTTCGTTATGCTACTCAGAACGATGTGCAATTTAAAGTCTATGAATTGTTTATTTCTGGAATTTTTCATTTAATATTTTCAGACTGCGGTTGACTGCGGGTAACTGAAAGCACAGAAAGTAAAACCACGGATAAGGGGGGACAACTGTTCACATCCTCACCTCATTGGACCACATTGTGAATACTAACCACATCTTTATAGTGAGAAGCCACTGAGATGTGGAGGTTGTTTTTACGGTAATGCCCGCTGACACAGAGGGCTAGATTCTAATAATACATTTCTAAAGGCAATCTAGGGAAATTCTTCTAGGAACTTTTTTCTTAACTCCCTTGATAGAATGCCAAAAGTGTATTTCCTTAGGTTTCAGGTAACATGATCTATTCCTTTCTGTGACAGTTTACATATTGTCACCTAAAATATGTCTCAATGCTTTTCTTAGGTTAAGTGATTTCATTTTTAGTTAAAAGAAGTATAGAGCAATTCCTTCCTTCTTCCGTCATTTTCTTAGGCCTGTAGACTTAGAATTTATTTTTAATTAAAAAATTGTTATTGGGCATGAAGGTGTAGAGCGGGCATAATTATAGAATGCTAACTTAGGGACTTGGCCTCTTTTCCAAAGAGCTGCAGTTCAGGATGTGGTAGACCGTATTTTTGGAGTAGGATAAAGACAAGTTCATTCAACCATGCAAATTAAATTATAAGACTTGGCATCATTATTTCCATGAAAATGTGTTCTCTATACTGTACAGGTTTGTTCTGACATTCTTCCAGATTTTTCCCGTAACAGTTCCATTTGGCCTTTAAATAACACAGGATCAGTAAATGTCTCTGGTAAAAGAGATATGTATGAAACTCCAAGGTTGAATTTGAATATCTTTGCTTCCATGTTCCAAAGTTAAAAATACCTCTGAAGAAACACTAAGTAATCAGAGGACTGGGGAACTATTATTGATGAGAGTAAAATCCTGGGTCTATAGAGCTTAAAACAGTCTCCAAACTCACCTTGGATCTCAGTATGTTTATCCTATTTTTAATAAAATATAAGGAAGGCAATTCCATATCTTCTGCTATCATCTGTTTCAATATTCAATTACACTGAACTATAATAATTCTTTATGTTTTAACTAAGCCATTCCCATAGTAATCTAAAGATTTGTATTCTTACACCACCGCAAGGAAGAGCTGTTATCACTGTCGCACCAGTTGTGACAATCTTTAACTTTTTATCTTTTAGGTATACAAAGGGAAATAGGGGCTTGTGCCCTAGATTAAAGAACTTCAGTTTAAAGACTTATGCCTACCATTTGCTACATTGACGTATAATGGCCTTTGGAATCTTGAGGTAACCACAAAATAGCTAGAGATTTTATAGAGAAGTTGCTGGAAAGTTGAGGATGGTGATTAATCATATGCTATTGGAAACATATTCCAATTATAGTAAACTTTATTATTGAGAATTTTCTATATGCAATTACTAGGTACATAAAAAGGTAATTCTAGTAGGTATTGTTCTGATTTTTATGAGCAGCTAGATGATTTATCTGTTTGGGGTGGTTCCTGGATACTTATTGTTTTTATGATTTTCAGTTCCTAAAGTATAATGTAGGAACTCCATGGTATTCTGCCAGCTCTGTGTTCCAGACATACATTTGCTAGAAGTTCATCTTACATAGGGAGTTGGATACCACCACCATCATTAACTGCTGTGATATAGATTATGCAAATTAAGGGGGTATAGAGTCATGCAAGATGCTGGAGGACATGAAACCTGATAATTGCCTTGAAATAGTGTGTGATCTGATTCTAGGAAAATAATGACACATAACCTTCCCAATGTATGCCAATTACACGTTTTTACACAGGAAATCAGTGCTGCTTAATAAGATAAGTTATATCTTATCTTTGAAGCTAGTAACACTTCAAATAACCCAATAGCCCCAATCTAGGAAGTTTTCACTGAAAGGTTGAGTTATGACTTATACGCACTCTCTCTACTCCACCATTTTCACAATGCAATACCCTGCCATCAATGTCGCCACCACCAAGATCCTCACCAGATGTGTTCCTTGGACTTTGGACTTCCCAGCCTCAGAAATGATTATGACTTATACGTACTCTCTCTACTCCACCATTTTCACAATGCAATACCCTGCCATCAATGTCACCACCACCAAGATCCTCACCAGATGTGTTCCTTGGACTTTGGACTTCCCAGCCTCAGAAATGGTAAGCAATAAAATTTCATTTTCTTATAAATTACCCATTCTGTGTATTTTGTTATAAGCAACAGAAATGGACAAATACAGCAGGTAAATTCAGAAAAAATTCAAGCAATTTTATCAGTCAAATGGGATAAAGACTAAAGTGAAATAAATACTATTTTCATCTGAGATCACGAGGTGGGGATTGTGAGGCAGTATGTTGAAATCTAAAACATCCTAAAATGACTAAAGAAACATATAATGCTCTTTGGTCTCCTCTAAGAAACGTGGCAAACACTGAGGAAATTCTTGGAAATCTACCAGGTTAGGCTTTAGGAACTATTAGAAGGTAAATCTCTGAACTAATTGTGTATCAACTAGTTTGATGAAACCATGGAGGCTGTGTTTCCTATACTCGTAAAAAATAAAACAGAACAACAACAACAAAAACAAAAACTTATACAGTGAGGGAGGAAGGGAAGTGAACAGAAACATTTTTGTGTGAGAGACAGCAGGAGAGAATGGTCAATAAGTTTCCAGAATAATCTGCAGAGGCTAAGCATACAGGTCTTATTAGAAAGGAGGAAGGACTCAGGGGGAATCCAAAGTAATATGCGACAGGGTATATGGCAGAGACACACGAGGTCTGTGATCATGAATGTGGACCTTAATTATGAGAAGTGCACAAGGCCTGAGATTATGAATCTTGATCACAGCAACAATGAGCCAAGAGAATGCCACAAAAAGGGAAAGAAAAAAGAGCTCCATGAGAAACTGGGGACTGGGCGACCAATCTGCACAAGAGGAGAGGAATTTCAAATCAAGTTTCCGGGATGCATAAAAGGAAGTTGTAAAGTAAATGACATAGATAAGTAGTTATGGAAGGATACAGATATACATTACAAGAGATAGTATAGTCACATGGCAGAGAGATGGACATTTAAAATCAAGATCAACAACGGGAGTGAAGGAGCCCTATAGGTTATGGAATACAATAGTTTTAGAATTAAAAATTAATGATTACGTACTTTAAAGACATTTTTATTAAATATGTTTCATACTCACTCATGCCATTTAGAAGTATGAAGTCTATTATACCAATGGCCAAATGAGACCTACAAATGTCCTTTCAAACATTAATGCTACTATCTTAAGGAATGAGCATAACCCCTCTCCTGACCCCAGCAACTTACAGATTTTAATGACCTTATTTATCTGCTGTCCTTGACTAAATGTAATCAGTAACAGGTAACGACTGTGAACTCTTCATGCTGAGTCTCCTCTAACCCACTTGTTCCTCTGTTACACTGCAGCAAGGCACATCATTGAAAGTATAAATTAAAAAAACAAAAATAACAAAACTCTTGGGGCAGAACCATCTGCATCAGCATGTTCTGGTCCTAGGAGGAGCTTAGCGCCTTTCTCACCAGCTTGATGTGGCGCGCTTCCAGCACTGACTTCATTCCACATGACCTCAGGCAGAACAGGATTGCTACCCTGCACAAAGAGGGGGAAGACTGCTTTGTGTGGAGAAAGGTATTCAGATGAAACTTTGGCTAAAGTAGGGTTAATTTGGATTCTCTTGGAAAGAGGTATGTGGCCTTTAATGGCCAGGGTCAGTGAGGGCCTTGCCTATGATAGCTTATGTAATAACACTAAAAGTGTAGTATAATTTAGCTAAGAATTATTAATGCCAGTTTATGAAGGTAGAAAATGAAACTATTAGTTATTGTTTATCTCTTTGGCGCTGGCTTCTCCTGGTCCACGCTTGCTAAACTCTGAGCTTGGAGCTCATCTTAATGGTGGTGGAAGACTGTGCTCCATTTCTCCTGGGACTTCATGCTCATTAGTCACAGACGCCAATGAAAAGCTTTGTTAGAGAACTAGAGGAATGTGCCTCAGCACATGTAGAGGCCCCCAAAGCCCTTTCACGTCTAACATGGGTGAATGAGTCTCTATCACATGCCAAACCGCACATCAATAGGCCGTGTGCATCAGCAGAAGAGATCAACAAAAGCTGCACAAAAATGTTGAAGTCAGCACTTTCTGGAGCCAGCCCTTTTCATTCCTACTGATAAGGATTTAAACATTTTCATTAGCCTTGCTGATCCCAGTCATTTAAAATGACAATCACATTACGATTATTTTTAAAGCAAGTTACATAAAAGTTACATAATCTAGGATGCAGCCTATGCTTGATAATTTTCCAGAAATGATTACTGACCCTTGGATACCCCTCCTGCAACCATGAGAGGTCAAGTTGAGATTAATGTTCTGGCACACCACTTTGGATCTAGAGTAACAACTGTTTTGGGAGGGATCATTGCCATTGTAAACCATTGACGAGGGATGGAAACGGTAATTCTTAATTAAGAAAATAAAAAGCCTCAGCATCTGTTCTCTTATCATACAGCTAACAACTGACTCCACCTCAATCCAAACACAGAAAAAAATTCAGCAAGGAGATGGATTTATTTTTGTAATAATTTGTTTTAGATATATCTATCTAAAATAATATGGTGAGGCTTCAGAAATAACTTTGGGTATCGGGTCTGTTCTCTTATCATACAGCTAACAACTGACTCCAGCTCAATCCAAACACAGAAAAAAATTCAGCAAGGAGATGGATTTATTTTTGTAATAATCTGTTTTAGATATATCTATCTAAAATAATATGGTGAGGCTTCAGAAATAACTTTGGGTATCGGGTATTGAAAGAATATTTGTTATATATTTTTTAATGAATCCTTTGTTTTTATTTCAACTGTGTCTTATTGCTGAATTATTGCTTCCTAAGAGAATTTTAGGGCAAAAATATCTCAAAATTATAGCACATTCAATGGAAGTAATAAAAGCTTCCAATAGTGTATATTGTGAAATATGCCATGTTTAGACAACATTCAATAATTAGTAATTAGTTAATTAAAAAGGGAACTAAGTTTGCTATTTACTAGGTTTACTCATTGACGCGTCATAAAATTATGTGGATAATCAAATCAGAGAAATATTAACAGCAGGAAAAAAGTGGAATAGAGTCCCCTTTGTATCGATGAACTTGGTGGGGCACTGTGGGGAACGGTAGAAAGAACTGGAGTGTACATTCAGAAGATTGGACAACTTTGATATCTAGGATGTACACAGATTGTAAGATTTGTTGGAAAAATGACTCAAGACAGTAGAAAAATCATTAGTGTGGGAAAGGGCCTTGGGGCACTTTCATTATAACCTCACAAAAAATATGCCCCCCTATTCTCTCAGTAAGGGAAAGCAAAAGACATTTGCACTATTCCAGAAAATATTATTTGTTTCTCTACAGTATGCTTCCTGAACACTTTCTCAAGGAAGGATATAGCCCTTCTCCAACCACTACCCCATCTTTTCTCAACACACCAGGCTGTAGCTGAGTTTATTATAGAAGTTCCAAGGAATATAATTCCTCAGAGGTTATATAGTAAAATAGGGTTACATATAGTCACATTAGTTTAATAATTTTCAAGCTGATTTTTAGAAAGTCTACCTTTCTATAGAACCTAGCAAGAAAACTTTGCATGGAGAATATGATTTGCAAAATTCTTAGATTTTTTTTTATGTCAAAAAAGTCAAAGTAGAACTTCTGATTCCACATTTTTTTCTCAAGAAAACCTGAAAACTGTCCCACTACAAACACTTAGAAATAATAGATAAAAAAGATATTCCTTCCAATGCATTAGTGAACTTGCGAAAAGAGAGACCAAAACCAAGAATGAACAAGAGAGAGAGAGAACCAGCCGTAAGATACAGAGATCTAAAAAAGCAGTGTGGTAAGGACACAAACAGATACTGATCTGCATTAAGGAGATTTATGGGCATCAGTAATCAAGAAGCTTATGTTTAAATTCCTATGTAGGAGCAGGGAATGGGTAGAAGTGTCCCAGAAAATGGACACAATAATGATGTCTATCCGTATCTATCTAATAGATGCCCAATAAAGGGAAAAGATGGTATCTATTCAGAATTTACAACCAGGCCTATGTGGGTGGTCCAGGAATACTTGAATCAAGGAATTAGCTTAAGGATTTACCTAGAACACTAATCAAAAACCAATGCAAAATGTCTCCGAAGAGCTGGCTATATCAACTCTGGCTACATATTTTTATATAGTATTCCTCACTGAAGATGAACTCATAATCCAAAATTACAAATCACATGAAGAAACAATCTACCACAAGAAAAATAACATAACCAGACACGATAAATAGGAGAATCTAAATCCTAGGAACTTTAGATAAATGAACAAAATAACAGATTATTTAACATGTTTTAAATGACTAACATAAAGAGAATACAAACTGTATGAAAAGAAAATTACGTTATTAAAATAATAGGTAGAAAGACCTTCTAGAAATGAAAACCATAACAATTGAATGAAAACTCAATGCACAGGTGAAACAGCTGTTTAGACGTAGTTGAAGACAACCAATGGTCCAAAAGACAGATTTAAGGAAACAACTCAGGAGGCAGAATGGTGAGATAAAGGTACAAATATACAGTTAAGAGACAGAAGAATAAAATGAACAAAAAAATTCAACATGTCTAATATGAATTTCAGAAAGAGAATTATAAAGTGGCAATATTCAAAGATACTTGCCTATACATTTCCAGAGTTGATTAAACATATGATTCCTCTGAGTTAAGAAGAAACAAAGATAAATAAAAGACAAATCCACAATGAGCTACATTGTAATGAAACTGCAGAACAACAAAGTCAAAAGAGATCTTAATAGCCATCAGGAAGAAGAGACAAACTATCTACCAAAGGATAACAATCACACAACAGTGGACTCCTCAACAGCAAAAATAAGTAACAAAAATGAGTGGATACATTTCCAGAGTTGATTAAACATATGATTCCTCTGAATTAAGAAGAAACAAAGATAAATAAAAGACGAATCCACAATGAGCTACATTGTAATGAAACTGCAGAACAACAAAGACAAAAGAGATCTTAATAGCCATCAGGAAGAAGAGACAAATTATCTACCAAAGGATAACAATCACACAACAGTGGACTCCTCAACAGCAAAAATAAGTAACAAAAATGAGTGGAATATCTTAAAAGGGATGACAGAAAATAACTGCCAATCAAGAATAATATACTCAACTAAATTATTGTTTGACTATTGAGGGTATTTGCCATTCATTGACAGAGATATCCTAGAACACCAAGAACTTTCTTCGGGGGGGGAAAAAAACCTTACTAGACAAAATTCTTGCAAGACTCATTTTAAAAAAGAGAGAGAAAGGGAAATCAGAAACAACTATTCATATTCATATGGAAAAACAGCAACATTATTTCAGAGAAGGCAGAAATTTTTTAAAAAAAGAATATTAGGAACAACTTTATGTCAATGCATTTGAAAACTTAGCCAAAATGATCAATTCACTATAAATGTAACTTACAATTGCTCAGGAAGGAATAGAAAACCTGAATTGACCGATAATAATGAGTGAAAGTGAATCACTGAAACATGTTTACACACAAAGCCACCAGACCTAGGATTCTTTCAGACAAGTTATGCCAACTTTCAAAGTAAAAGTAATCCTAACCTTGTAAAAACTGTTCCATAGAATAGAATAAACTGATAATTGTTCCTAACTCATTTTATGAGGTAGGATAAACAATATAAAATAAGCAAGAAAAATTACAGGTCAGTTTTATTTATGTATATAAAAATTTTAAGTAAAATTCTAGCAAATCCAATTTAGAATGAATATTTTAAAAAATTGTGATCAAGCAGGGTTTATCCCAGAATAGAAGGATGATTTAACTTCAGAAAATTTATTAATAGAGTTAACTAATCAACACATTAAGAGATAAAAACTATAAATTCACCTCAATAAATGCAGAAAGTATTTGATAAAATTCAAAACATTTTCTTGATAAAACCTTTAGGCAAACAAGGAATAAAAAGAAGCTTTCTGATAAGAGATATCATACACTAAAAACCCAAGAAGATACCATATTTAATGGTGGAAGTATTTGATAAAATTCAAAACACTTTCTTGATAAAACCTTTAGGCAAACAAGGAATAAAAGGAAGCTTTCTGATAAGAGATATCATACACTAAAAACCCAAGAAGATACCATATTTAATGGTGAAACGTCAGAGGTATTTTGTATAAAATCTGGAACAAGACAGCATGCCTATTATAAATGCTTACATTCAACATTGGACAAGAGGTACTACTCATGATAGCAAGAAGTGAAAAAGACATAATAAAAATATATGCATATTACAAAAGAATGAATAGAACAGTCATTATTTGCATATGTAATAATTGTTTATTTAGAAAATATAAAATGATTACAAGCTTTTAGAACTAATAAGGAGTTTAACATGGTTAGAAACAAGACAGACTAGTTAGTAAATTGTATGGGGGCAATTGCTTATTCATACAAAAAGAGATACAATTGGGTCAATACATCACACCATACACAAATATAAATTTTATATAGATTAAAGTTCTAATTGGGAAAAAGTAGATGTAAAATATTTTAAGAAAGATGTAGAAAAATAACTTTATTAAATAATGTGGGAAAATATTATTAAGATTCCTTAAAGTACAAACCATAATGCAAAATTGACAGATTTAACTATATTAAGACTTAAACTTTTAGATGATAAAAGATGCCACAAATAAAGTAAAAAGATAAGTCACTGATTGAGGGTTGATATTTGCAAATCATATACCTCCCTCTTCAAAATCACCTTCCAGAATATTTTTTTTAAAAGTGCCTACAAATCAACAGTAAAAGACAATTAAAGGAGAAAAAAATGCATAAAACAATACAATTCTTAGTGGAAGGCACTGGAATACTCAGTAACGTTATAAAAATATACTCAGCTTCCCCAATAATCAGAAAGTCCTTACACCCAAGAAATTAGAAAAAAAAAAAAAGTCTGATAATACCAAGTATTGGAAAAGATATTGGGAAACAGAAATGCTAAATCAGTGGATCTTAATCCTACTTGTACATTACAATCACTTGGGGTGCTTTAACACAAATACCATCCTCTGGTTCCATCCCCAGATTTTGATTTAATTGTTCTGGAGGGGACTCAGGCATTGATAATTTGTAAAAGCTCCCAAGGTGATTCTCATCTGCAGCTAGAGTTTGGAACTACTGCTCAACAATGTTGGTAGTTAAGTAAACCAGTACGGTTGGTAGAGCAACTTAGCACCACCTACCTAGTAAAGGGAAGATGACCCAACAATTCAACTTCTAGGTGACTCCCCTGGAGAAAGTCTAGCACATGTGTAGGAAGATATGTACAAGGGTCACTGCAGTGTGGCTGTAATAGCAAAACTACAGGCACAACCCAAAGTTTCTTCTGTAGGAAAATGGATAAATCAGCCTTAGATTAGGCAACAGGATACTATCCTGCATTTACAATAAATGGACTCGATATCTATGTATCAACATAGATACATTTATATCAACATACATACATTTTCAAAACAATGTTGAATTGAAAAAAGTTAGAAAAGAATATGATAATGCTTTATATATTTTAAAATTTGAACACAGAACAATAGTATGAGGGTACTTCAAAAAGATTATGGAAAGATTTGCATTCTCTTTCAATTCATACATTTTCAAAACAATGTTGAATTGAAAAAAGTTAGAAAAGAATATGATAATGCTTTATATATTTTAAAATTTGAACGCAGAACAATAGTATGAGGGTACTTCAAAAAGATTATGGAAAGATTTGCATTCTCTTTCAATTCTATTTTTCCATGAACTTTTTGGGGTACCCTAGTATAACCACATATAGATATATCCATGTTTGTATCACACACACGTGCGTGCACATGCAAGCATACACACAGAGTAAATATACCATAATATACATGGGAATGACATACGGCAATGTCAGGATAATGACTATCTTGGGAAGGAGGGGGAAAAAAGGGTAGTGCTTTAGCTGTATTTGTAATGTGCTTCAACTTATTTGACAAGTTATCTGAACTAAAGATGGTGAAATAACATATATATTCTTGGTGGTAGGTTTGCAGATAACTATTATATTATTTTTTGTATGCTTAAGATATTTTACATTAAAATATTTAAAAGGCAAAAGAGCAATGCCATTGGTATGATCATGGGAACATATCTTTATTACTTTTTAATCACTGTAAAAAAGCAATAATATTTTAAAACATAAGAACTAAAACCTAAACAAAAAAGACATTGGATTTGGAGACTAGAGACTTGAAATCTCATCCTAGTTCTGCAGCTAGTTAGTGATGTTGTGTAAGTCATTGTACTACACTGGTCTCAGTTTCGTTGTACATTAGGTAAAGGAATTGGATAAGATGGTCCAAAATCCATTCTAGTTTCAAATTTTTATGCATTTATAGTTGTGAGAGGATAGTATTTCTGAATTCAATTTTTCTCTCTCCTTAGAAATCATCTTGAAAGTATATCTTCACTCACCCAGAGTATAAAATATATCCCTGAAATACTTTAAAAATTGAACACAGAGCAATAATAATACCACATATAGATATATGCATGCCTGTATCTAACACACACACACACACACGCACACAACACACACCTCTTAGTGATTCCTAAGAGATATTCAGTAAACAATCATTGAATCGATGATGTAATAAAGGTGGCAAATTAGTCTAAAAATGTTTTCAATAACCCAGATTAGGAACACTAAAAAACAAAGAAAAGTGTTACTAAATGCTCAAATCAAATTTACTGATTATTTTTTATTAATTTGTTCATTGATTATTTCATGTGCCTTTTTGCCTAAAAGGTTGTCTACAAACCAGCTAATCACTACTTGTCATATATTAAAAATATTTATAACGGTAGATGTAAATTTTACTTAAAATATGTTTTATGACAGCAAAAAATCTAATGTCCCACCACCCCAACTCCTTTTTGGTAATTTGAAAAACTTTATTCCATCTTCTATTTGCTCCCAATAAAAACCTGTCTCAACACAAACAACTAAAACACATTTGTGCACTAATGTGCTGTTTTCTCCCAAGAATTTTGACACTTTTAGTCAACAGGTTTAATTATCCCCATAACTCTGTAGAAACTAAAGCATAGAAAACCATGGCGTGGGGTGAAGTCTCCCCTCACACAGGTTAAAGCAAACAGAGTGAACTGAAATCCATCTCCAACACATGTAACAAAATTCACTGCCAAAGTCCCAATTTCTCATCCCACTCCGTTCCCACTCCAGCCTGCTACTTATTGTAGCCTACCTATTTTCTGCCAGAAATCCTGTCCATGAATTAAAGTAATTCAGAAAAGAGCCTGAACAATCCACAACCATGATAGACAGTTGAACGAAAGAAACATCAGACAACAAACATGAAAAGAATACAGGATGGTAGTTGATAGGAACATTCTTGGATCTTTTCTGTTCCTTATCCACTGAAATATGTGAATGAGGTTGCTTACATTACTTGCATTACAGGTAATGGGAGAAAGATTTAATGTGCTAAGTGTCACAGAATATTTAGTATCACACCAGGGAAAGATTGGCAGTCAATACTTGTCAGGTGTCATCACAGTCTCCATCATCATCGTCTCCTAGTACCACAGGACATGATACTTTAGATTTGTCCAGAACACAGGTTTATAGAAGAGCTACTCAAAGCAAACAAAGGAAAGCTATGCAAGGTTGCAGAGATGACCTGACATCTTTTGAAATTCAGCAATATAGTTTCCAGTGGGGGAAAAAGAAATCATAAGGCTCACCCACTCTCCTTAGCAGGTAGATAGTGGGCCACTTAAGAAGGCAAAATCGACTGAGCATTTTCTTAACTGGTGAAAGAGTGTGACAGGTAGGAAGACTCACATTGTTCATGGCTCTCCTTAGTAAGGGTCGAGCACTGGGATCACCATAGCTGATGAGTAGCCAGCATCCCTAGGGGGCTGCTGGGGGCAGCACCATGCCCCATAGGATGAAGCCCAAATCTTTCAGCGCATCTAGATCAGAAAGCAAGTAATTCCTCTAAAAGCAACAACCATCCCGGATGTCAAAGACCAGACTCTTCATTTCTCACAGCTCCCAGATCACCTTCCTCCCTCCCGCAAGGGTGAGTTTGTGGCCATGCAAGATTATACCATTGCTGCTCATGCTTTCAAAAGTGGGACACAGACTCCCATTGTTCACAACAGGACTTTATCCTCAGACTACATCTAGCTAGTACACAACATATAGGGGAAATTTTAAAGGACACCTATAGATCTGAAATAATACTCTTTCCTAAGTGAAAATAATAGATGGCCTGGTGGATAATGATCTTTAATTGAAGGGCTAAATAGTAACAAAGTCGGTTCTGGAAGCACTTGGCTATGGCAATGGATGATGAATAGGAATCGTGTTTCTTAGAGGACAAGACAGACAGGGTGTCTGAAGACCAGGGGAGGTTGGAGGGAAGAATGCTACACCCTGCTTTCACGCAAGTGGGTTTCACCCATTATCTTTCTTCTGAATATGCCCTTTAAGACCAGCTGGTCTGTAGCAAGCCATGGCACAGATGATGGCCTTGGTGTTGAAGTGGGGTATCTGGGATGTGGAAGAAGCACATATCACTCCTGTGTTCATTTTTGCCCTAACATCAACCAGGCAGCACTTGGAGGCAGCCATCTCTTCCCCTAAATGACTTGCTGGGAAAGGTAGCACAAACTCTCCAATAGCAAACACTAAAGATGTTGCTACCGCATAAGGACGGGGGTTTAGGAGTCTGGAGGGGAACAGGGCATTTTGGCCCCTTCTGGATTGCCTCTCTGATTACCTGGGCACAGTTAGTCCACATCCAGCTACATCAGCCTCATAGCTCTAGATTTCTGGAGTCCTGATAAGGCTCCAACACACACACAGCTGCAGCTCAATTTCATAGTGCAACCAAAGGTAATAGAGGCTAAAATATGTTAATGTTCCAGTGCCCTTTTGCTACAGAGTTGTCTTCTTTCCTTTCCTTTTTTTTTTTTTTTCACATTTGCAATATGATTTCATGGCATTTTCAAAAGCAGTTCACAGGAGTCACAGTTTTAGCTAGTTTTACTCTCTAGATTTACAGTTCCTTCAGCAAATCTACCTAAATATTCCAGAAAAGTTGACAAAGGTTAATTTGCTTGCTAGGGCAACAATGCTCTTTTCAAAAGAGATTTTTACTTGTTTATCTTCCACTTTAAAATATAGTTTATATTACTGGAGGAAATGAGGCAAAAGATATTCACTTGAAATGTTAATGAAATTAAATGACTCTCAACAAAAAAACATAAACATTGCTATAAATATTACTAGCTACCTGCTAAACAGTGTTAAGAGCAGAAAACTCATATCTCATCTTGTCATTAATTTATGGGTTGGCAAATCTTGTTACTTATATTTATAATCCAACTGATAACTTCACTGAGATTACAATATGCAAAATAAATGCTCATTAGAGGATTAAGAAGGAAGAAAGAAAAACAAAGTACTTACTTGCAGTGATATTTAAAAAGTAATCCTGAATTTCAAATTAGGCTTTTTTGTTTCAAAGGAAAGACAGATCAAACTATAATCCTTTCGTCCTCAGGATATATTCCATTACTCCATGGGACAAATCTTTAAGAAATTTTCCTTTTATATTTATTTCATCAAATATCCAAGCTCTACTGGGAAGTAGTAAAAAACAAGACTGTTCTTAAAAAAAAGAAAAAAGAAAAAGAAAGCAAGCAAATCCAGAATGTAAGCAACAAAGGAAAAATAAACCCTCTCCAAACTAGAATTGAATCCAGAAGTGTAACTGTCTCTGCTATCTCTGTTTGAAGGCGTCCTCTTCTATTCCTGGTGACATTTCTCAGCACTCAGCCCAATTCTGTTTTACAGCAGCGTGAGGATATTTGAAGAGAAATGAACTCATTCTCTGAGGTTCCTTGTAGTAAAGGAAAACAGATGGAGGATTTCCTGCCGAGGACTCCCTACCGAGGCACAAATTCGAGGGGGTGTGGAATTTACTTGTTAAGGCTCTCTGTTTTCTAGGCTCAGCAGAATCTGCTCAGCGCTGAGCCCACATGTGCTGCCTCTGTGCTAAAGAGAACTACGGCCTTCTGCAGTAATTCCACCACCACTGATGACTTGTAGGAAGCAGGTCAACAATATCTTAGTGCCCTTGATGTTATCATCCCTGTTTCAATTATTTCTTACCTCCAGGACCAGATAAATGTACATAGGAGATTTTGCTTGAATGAAGTCTTTCCCCCCCATTTCTTCCATCTAGTTTCTTCACGTTCACCTCCTAGATTTCTCACATAAGCAGTTTCCAGGTACATGCATTTTGGGAGCAGATTTCTGAAGATTAAGTCAAAGTGCTATCAATGTTTTCTCCTCCCACACCTTCTGCATATGAAAGTATACTTTTTACTTTTTTTTTTAGGCGGCTGGCTGGTATGGGGATCTGAACCCTTGACTTTGGTGTTACAAGGCTGCACTCTAATCGATTGAACTAACCAGCCAGCCCTGAAAGTACACTTTATTAAAGGACAGCACATTTCAAAATACATTATGAATACTCAGGAACATTAAATTGCACGTATGAGGAAAACAGGCCTCTATATAAGCCACTCACGGCTACAGAGCCCTGCCCAGGTCAATACTCTTCAGTTTGAAAACCAAAACTGAACTAACCAGCCAGCCCTGAAAGTACACTTTATTAAAGGACAGCACGTTTCAAAATACATTATGAATACTCAGGAACATTAAATTGCACGTATGAGGAAAACAGGCCTCTACATAAGCCACTCACGGCTACAGAGCCCTGCCCAGGTCAATACTCTTCAGTTTGAAAACCAAAAACATACGCAATGAACAGCCTGAAATTTACCTTTAAAAGCACTATTTGGGGCTGTTTCCTTCCCCATCATCAATCATGAAGATGCTATTGCCCATCAGAGGAGGTTTTCCTCTATTGATGGGATTCCATTATCAAAGCATTAACCATGTATTAATTTCAATTATCCTAACAATTCACTCTAACTCCATATCCTTCTTTCATATTATTATTATTATTATTTTTTTCCTTTTTGTCTTTTTTTGTGTCCGGCAACGGATCGCAACCCTCAGTGTTGCACCCGCACCTCGCTCAGCCAGTGAGCGGGAACCGGTCTGTATGTGGGATCCGAACCCTCGGCGGGAGCGCCGCCACGCTCCCAAGCGGCGCACTGTAGCAGTGTGCCACCGGGCCGGCCCCCTTCTTTCATATTATAAACTCGTATTAAACATCACTGTAGAAGTAAGTACCATGTGCTCTTCCTTCCCATGTTATTGTGTTGGTGCAAGAATTTATTTTTGCAGGGCAAAGGCCTCCATAAATCCAATTCTTCTGAGTGACAGAATGAATGATTAAAAGAGGCAAGGATGGGTATTAGGAAGAGCATGTGGAAGTTGCACATGGAGCTATGGCCTACCCAGGGTGTGAGGACAAAGAAAACTTTTATGGGATTTATAAAAAAAATTTCAAAATTATCTAGAAGGATCTTCTAGAAGAATGTGGATCCAGAAGAGGTCCACAAATTACGGCCTGTGTGCCAAATTAGCACCAATGCCTATATTTGTAAATAAAGTTTTATTGGTACAGTCAGAACTATTGTTGCCATTTTGTCTATAGCTGCTCTCATGCTAAAGAGCAGAGTTGAACAGTTATAACAGACTGTGTGGTCTGCAAAGCCCAAAATATTTACTATGTGGCCCTTTACAGAAAAAGCTTGCAGACTCCTTTTCTATATGACAGAGTGTCACCAGCTAACTACTGAGTCCCTTGGCCTTTTCTTTCTGAGCTGTGTAATCAGAGGTGTATCTTCACAGCCATACTGAAGGATAATGCAGATCACTCAAATGTCCTGCCACTACTCCTGGGGGTAAATGTGGCAGGAGGGCTTCTTGAGGGTCTAGGGTGGGGGCAGAACCCCAAACTCCCAGGGGATAAGAAGGATCTGACCGTGTAGGGGTGTTGTAGGATGACCCAGTCAGAGAAGGAATCCAGATATTGTCAAAGAGGGAAGCCAGAGAAGCAGGGCTGAGCATGAGGACTGAGAAGCACAAAAAAGCCATAAATGGAGGAAAAAATAACTAATATGATTACCAGTTAGAATACGGGGTGTGAAACGGTCTGACGCAAGCTGGTAGGACTAAGACCTTGAACAAAAATAAGGATAGTGGTCACCTTTCTGGTGGCCCAGTGGAAAGGTGGCCAAGTCATCCTGATTTGTCCCCTGAACTGTTCCAGTTCTAAAACTAAAGGCCCTGCATCTGGGAACCTCCTTAGTCCCCCCCAAATCAGGATGGCTGGTGGGGCCATGCAGGAAGTGTGGAAATCAGGCTGGAAGGAAAAGCCTGGAGTACAACAGCTTTCCAAGTGCTCAGCACCTTCTGTCCTTAGAGAGCTTAGACAAGAAGCAGGAGCCACTCTGGTGCCACTGGGGGTTCTGGGGGACAAGGGAGAAAGACAGGGACCTGCTCTCAAGGAGCGAGTGATCTTGCTGTGACACGCACACCGTGGGAACAGGAAGAGAACAGCCTCAGCATGACCTGTAAACAAGTGTGAGGTCATCTGTACACTGCACAGTTTTTGGCCTGGCCTTTTCACCCCAATGCCAGCCTGCATTTTTTCCAGAATAGCTGAGCTGTGTGACTTGATCTTTCTGCTTTATTGTTCCCAAATGCTGTAGCCATATAATGCTCAGTTTCTAAGTTTAATTCCTTTTACCTAAATAATGAATGCTGACCCTACCTTCTGGACCCCATGAATGTAGCTATTTTTTCATTCACCAGTTGGTCAGCAAATCAGCTCATCAACAATTATTTCTTGAACTCCTACAATGTGCCAGACACTGTGCTGAGCCTGGGGTAAGGGATTGAGTCAGGTAGGCAGGGTCTCTGCTTCACGGACAGGGAAGAAAAACACACAAACACGTAAACAGGATAATTTCAGACTGTGATAAGTGCTTGGGGGGAAATAAATGAAGTGATATAATGTAGAATAACTGGGCTGAGGTGGGGATTCTATCTCAGGTAGGGTGGTCACAGAGAACCTTCCTGAGAATGTGACATTTTAGCCAAATTCTAGAAGCTGAGAAGGAGTGTGTTATGCAGTAAGCCGGAGAGCTAACGTTTAAAGACAGAGGAAGGAAGGAACTGGCAGTTCCCAAAAAGCAGAAAAGACACTTTGGTGTGACATAGCAGCCAAGCAAGAGAGGTTTAGAAATAGGCAGAGGCCAGATGGTGTGTGGTCTTGTCAGGAACGATGGTGAGGTTTGGATTTTTTCCAAGAGCAAGGCACAACTATGGAAAGGGTCCAAGCAGGGGAATGCGTGTGATCTGAAAAGGCTTTGTCTAGCCCTGCGGTTGAGAGTGGATTGCAGGGAGGTAAGAGTGGAAATGAGACAGTTGCGAGTTGGGTGTTGGTGGGGACTAAAACAGTGTTCAAGGAGACAATGGTTTTGAGATGTATTTTGGAGAGACAGCAACTCTGCCCCCAGAAATAGTAACCTGAAATGATCTCAATTAATTGTTCACTTTTTAATTTTCCATTTCTACCCACTTGAGGGAAATCCTGAAGGCAGGGACCTGGTCTTCCTTGATCACCACCATATCCCGAGCACCCAGCACACGCCTGGTGCAGGGAAGGGACAGATGTGACTCTGCAGCTGTATGTTAGGTGCCGTGGATGGAAAGCTGTGCTGCAGGGGGCTGGTCTCTCAGTGAGAAGAGAACACAGTGCTCTGCAAAAGTTATCTTTGCTTTTGGAATTTGAACACTTGGGCAGATACAGCAGAGTGGCTCATTCAGCATCTTTTCTAGCTCCTTCTAGAATACTTCCTTCATGGGAGAACGTGGGCAGCTAAAAAGGCTTCTATGGCTCTAAAGCCAACAGTGGGGACCAGTTTCATGTGCTGTGTCCTGAGCAGTCACACAGGGCCCCATGCCTACAGGGTCCCCACACATGGTTTTGCTGCGGTCTTGAGTCTCAATAATTTTGAACGTGGGTCTGTATTTTCATTTTGCACTGGGCCACACAAATTACATAGCTGGTCCTGCTGACGGTTCCGGTACCTGCTTCCTCCACCCTGCAGGGAGGTCGGTGATGTGTTCCCAACAGTCAGCAGGCATGGCAGTGGCATCCCGTGGCGAGATCCAGGAGTCAACAGTTGGGACAGAGGCTTCCTGGTCCCAGTCCTCCTGGTCATGACAGGGGGTGTAGTCCCTCTGCAGGCCAGCTTTGCTCAGAAGTGTTGTTCAGGAGCCATTTTTGGAATCCTATCCTTGATCCTGATCTTTTACCCTTTCTGGGGGTAAAAGATTTTGTGAGCAAAGGTCCCATTCTGTTCAAAATAGAGTAGATGCTGTGATCGTCAACAATACTCATCCCTAATTAGGGACACTCTTGCAGGAACAACCTGGCTTCCTTAAAAAGCTTTTCTATCTTGTCATCAGAGTTTGTGCTGTTGAGGTTTTAGAATTTAGTGGCACTTTTGAGATTCTGGATATGCACCTTAATTAGGGGGAACAACTGATTTGTTGCTTGCTAGGGATGAACTTGGGCATGTTAGTTACACCTTTAAGTTATGAAGATGCATTTTTTTCTTTACTGATGTACTGTTGATTTCCCACTGGTGGACCTAGAAGCATTTGTTTGTCTACAGTCTCACCTGGATGCCCATGTGACAGGTGGAACTGATCAATCTGCCTGCCCAGGTATATTGGTTACCCCTGGCTACTGTAACAAGTTACCACAAACTGGGGGGCTTAAAACAATAGGAATTTATTGTCTCACAACTATGGAGGCCATAATTCTGAAATCAAAGTGTGGCAGGGTTCGTTCCTTCTAGAGGTTCCAATCTGAGAATCTGTCCTGTGCCTCTCTCCTATCTTCTGGTGGTTACCAGCAGACCTTGGCATTTCTTGGCATTTGTCACTCCAATCTTTGCCTCCTCTGTCTTCACACAATCTTTGCCTGTGTCTTTGTGTGTCCTCTCCTCTTCTTATAAGGATACCAGTCATTGGATTTAGGGCCCACCCTAATTCAGTATGATCTCATCTTAACCTGATTACTGCAAAGAACCAATTTCCAAATAAGGTCACCTTCTGAAGTTCTGGATGGACACAAATTTGGGGGGTTCACTATTCAACCCCTTATACCGGGGTATAAATTTAAGCCTATGTAACAAAATAAAGCCATCTGGTCTACACAGAAGTCAAACATCTTGGTCTCTAACAGTTGAATCAACCAGCTACAGACATGAGAAGTTAGAGAGACTTAGAGGTAACCATACTGTTGGAAGAAAGTGAAGCCAGTGGTAGTTTGTTTTACCTTCAGACATAACTTACCATTCACAATACCGCTATATATATAGTGACATTTTACCTCTTCAAATGCATTCATTCTCAGAAAATCTTAGTTACGAGGGCAAATGTCCATAATTAACTCAAACTAAACCATCTAAAAATACAAACCCCCTCCTCTAAAAGTTTTTCTCCGTGAATATACCCCTCTGGTTTTGTTCTACTTACAGAAATTTCCATAGTAACATCAGGAAAGGACAAGTGTTCATACAGGGGAGAAAGAGGTCAGGCAAAGTCACTGAAACTAATGCGTCTTCACTTATCCACAATGAGGACCTTTTACATTTCACAAGTCAAAAACCAATTTAGACTATTTTAGATACTTTTTTTTCTAGTTCAATGATATCTAATTCCTTAAAGCTGAAGAAGCCAGAATTTTTTCCCCCAAAACGAATACCTGAAATGACATTATAAAATATAGCCTTAGCATGCAGATGTCTTTTTTTATGGGCACAGAAGAGAATATTGCATTATTCAACTAGACAAAAAGCCATTCCATCAGAATTCTGTTATCGTTTTTCACTGTGCATATCTTGCCATGAGAGAATTACATTTATTAGGCAGTACTGAATTTTTTTCTAGTTCAATGATATCTAATTCCTTAAAGCTGAAGAAGCCAGTATTTTTTCCCCCAAAACGAATACCTGAAATGACATTATAAAATATAGCCTTAGCATGCAGATGTCTCTTTTTATGGGCACAGAAGAGAATATTGCATTATTCAACTAGACAAAAAGCCATTCCATCAGAATTCTTTTATCGTTTTTCACTGTGCATATCTTGCCATGAGAGAATTACATTTATTAGGCAGTACTGAAGCTATTTATTCACTTTTTATTCCATTAATTAAAATATAACACAATCAGTCGGATTATCCATAGCCAATCTTTGGAAGATTAATACAGGATATTATTCTTTTGCTCATATTTGGCTTCTGCATGGTAATGAGACAGCAATAAAGTTTATGTTCCCATAACGTGTAAGAATTGTATTTTGTATCAAATAGCTAACATCAAAAATAACCACTGGTATAAACAAACCACGCAATGTGATCATTCTTGGCATACATTAATGTGTTGCTGAAAATATTAATACAATGCCCGTTGTAGCTAAAATATGAATATTTAGGTTATAAGAATTCACAAAGAAAAAAATACTAAAAATATGTCATGTCTGAAAAAATAATTTGAAAATAGATTTTGGTGGTTAGCTATCATATTACCTCATTGTTAATATGCACTTTGAGGAAACTAAAAGCTGCTTTGCTCTAACCTAAGTGTTTGTCTCCATATAACTTAAAACCCAAATTCACAATGCAGGAACATTACTGGTTCTTAAAACCTACACCATTTTGTCATTTGGCAACATTTAACATTTATTAATGAATTATTGCTCATAACACTTCTCAACAAAGGTTTATACCCTATAGGTGTAAAAACTATAGGGTATAGTTAGGTGGAGAAACTAAGATGAAAACATTTTGAGATTTTTTTTCAGGCCCACAGAAGGAGTCAGAACCCCAGGAAGGCAAGAAAAGAGTTATTGGTCAGGACTTCGCATAAATATGCCTCAATTTACATATATTTATTTCTCTAGCCACATAATTGCAAAATTTTTTTTCACCATTAAAGAGATGCCAAATACCTTAAGTTGGTGTGTTTCTATTGTTTGTTTGTTTCCTTTTGGTGGCTGGGCGGTACAGGGATCTGAAACCTTGACCTTGGTGTTATCAGCATCGCCAGCTGGACAAGGGTTCAGATCCCTGTACTTAATCATAGCAATCATTAATAGTGCACATAGACTCCTTCAAAAAATGAATCTTCATATTTTTACTATTTTTTGGCTCCCCAAGGGCACGAATAAAATCACAGAATGTACTACTTAACAGTCCTCTCATATGGATAAGGGACATATCTGAACATCTGCGCTGATACTTCACTTTGCTAAGATTGACACAATCTAAAAATAGACAACTAATCTATTTGTTAGAGATTAACTGATTTACCAACACCGAAAAGGTGAACTAGGAGCCACAATTCTTTTATTCAAACTCAACTGAGTAAGACTGTCCCAAAGTCCGATTCTCATCCATACACCAGAGCCATTCTGCACTTGGGTAATAAAATCACAGAATGTACTACTTAACAGTCCTCTCATATGGATAAGGGACATATCTGAACATCTGCGCTGATACTTCACTTTCCTAAGATTAACACAATCTAAAAATAGACAACTAGTCTATTTGTTAGAGATTAACTGATTTACCAACACTGAAAAGGTGAACTACGAGCCACAATTCTTTTATACAAACTCAGGTGAGTAAGACTGTCCCAAAGTCCGATTCTCATCCATACACCAGAGCCATTCTGCACTTGGG
>NW_007731237.1:0-1656 GCF_000696425.1 Galeopterus variegatus | reverse complement strand
AAAAAAAAAAAAAGCAAACAAACTGAATTATCAGCAACAATCAAATGGAACTTATATTTCAGTTTTCATCAATTCCAAATCGGTCTCAAACCAAACCCTTTTCAGTATTACTATCCTGGATCACTTTGACAGCTACTCAGTTCTTATATTTTTTCTACCCCCAAATATTTACTTATTATTTCTGGTTCTTTTTGTATTTATTCCTGTATTAATTTTTCCTTTCATTATTCTTCCTTTGACTTTCAAATCCTTTTTCCTCTTTTTCAACATTCCTCATTTCCCCCTAAATGTCCAGCTAGATTTTTGTTGATTTCAGATCCCCATTCATTGACTTTCCAGCCCACCCTCCCGTTCCCATCTTTCCACATGTCCCCTGGTTTTCTCCTGCACAGTCAATGCACATAGAGAATTACCGACAGAAGGCGGCAGCCACGCAAAGACTGTAAAGCTGTGGGTTGATGTAAATATTGCTCAGTAATATATCCAGCAAACTTAAGTATGTCAATAAAAAAAAAAAAAAAAAGAGGGACCGCAATTCAACTGAAAGTTAATAAACCCAACCAGCTATATAAAGAAAGGTAGTTATCACAATGGAAACAAAGGACAACTGGGAAGACAAAAGAGTTAGTGTCTTTCCATCTGCAACACTAAATCATTGAAGCACATATCGAGGCATTTTTGGTTCATCTTGTTGTTATTCATGGTGTTGATTGCATCTTTCTGACCATCAGTAAAAGGAGCAACAAGGAAAGTAAAATTCAAGCTGTAGCCAGTTTTGAGAGCATGTTGGTCAGGTCTGATGATTATTTAGCATCAGATGTTGCCTAGATTTCCATTCACTTTCTAATGGAGGGGACATGTTTAGATCATGGCAAGTTCAAATCAACTCATCAAGTCCACTTCGGTGGCATGGTTATAACAGCTTCCTGCAGGTTCAGTTATATCACATCAATGACACGTTCCTTGCCCATTCATTTTATCACTCTGTAAAAAAGTGGTTGAGTTGGTAAAACATAGTTTCTGCTCCTCATTTTCCTAAACTTTAGTTGGCTTAAGGGTTTCTTTCCCTTTAATATTTATTCAACTATCTTACAAGGGATTTAAACTAGATTTTTCTGGGCAGTAAATTCTAAGATGTATTTTGCCAACATCTTTTAAGCTAAAAGTTCTGCATTTTTCTTCTGGCTCTTATTTACAATCCAATCTACTATGTCTTTTTAATCTTAAGAACCCCCAGTCTTTGAATTTTAGTTAACAACATAAACATCAGGCCACCTTATCTGTTTTTGTCATCAAAATACTTTTGGCTGTGAGGTAATCCTAGCATTTCTGTTCCTGCCTCAATTAAAGTTAGTGTTTTTCTGAAGATCTGTGATTTCCTTCCGCTATAAATAATCCCTATGGTTACACAGTTGCTCATACCTAGTGGATAAAATAAAATAGCTTGCCTTAGGATGAGAGGTCAAATCTGACACGTTCAGGCTTCTAGAACCTTCCTGGTTGCTTCTTCCCTCTCCCCTGCCTTGACCTACGGTGCCAAGTGCTTATGGGCCTTCTTCCAGACAACCCCCCAGACCTGCCTTTGCTTGGGCAATCCCATGCCACCACCTAATATGTCGCGGCGTAACATGATCAGACCTTTAAGTTTCCATTCAT
>NW_007731236.1:147774-166071 GCF_000696425.1 Galeopterus variegatus | reverse complement strand
AAGCCTTTGGTCTCCTTTTCTGAGAAGCACTGACCCATGAATATCACATGTAAGTCAGGCCAGATTGGCTAACAAAACAAAACTGGGCATCAGAAGAAAAAGAATCCTGCCCCCAAAATCCTCAAACAAAAGTCTCATTAGTAATGTTCTACTGCTACCACCTGAAAGACATGATTCTCTTAGTAATGTTCTACTGCTAATATTTGAAAGACACAATCATCTTTGTGGAAAGCTAGCCACCTAGGATTTACTAATCTCTTCTCTTCATTGAAAAACCCTTTCTCCAAAATACATATATTCCATCTGCCACAGAATAGCAGACACAATTTGATGTAAAAAAAAAAACAAAAAAACAAAAAAAACATTAACTCATAAGAATGCCACGATATCACACAACAATTAGGTAACCAAAAGGTAGNATTGAAAAACCCTTTCTCCAAAATACATATATTCCATCTGCCACAGAATAGCAGACACAATTTGATGTAAAAAAAAAAACAAAAAAACAAAAAAAACATTAACTCATAAGAATGCCACGATATCACACAACAATTAGGTAACCAAAAGGTAGAATTTTTATTATTAAATTAATATTGTTAAAAAGGGAATCTGTTGTCTTTTGATCTGTGTCAAAGAGTCATAAGACTCTTTTCCATGGTCTTGTGCCCATCACTCAAATTTAAATAAAATCAAAGCCATGTGGATGCCTATTCTGTCCCTATTTCTAAAACTAGAGTTTTCATTTAGAAATACCTTGAACTATTTTGTTTTCTACCACCCCACACAAGTTTCTTGATTTGTGTCTCTGCTGGTTTTATTTTCTTTGTAATGCCAATGCTTGTGAACTTAGAACTTACCCAGATAAGTTAAGAGCAAATTTGCTGTGGTTAATAGCTAATTGTAGAGTCAGAGAGCCTGGCTTCAAACCTCAGCTCTCCTCCTTTCCTGCAGGATTAAACTTGATCAATTGGCTTAATTCTCTGTGCCTCAGTTTCTCTTCTATAAAAAGTAAAGGCAAAATTAATGCCTATTTAATAAAGTTCTGGTTTTCACAGGCTTGGCAAGCTATGAGTGTTCTATAAGTAGAGTTGACCCTCTTTATCTGCAGGTTCCACATCCACAAATTAAATCAACTAAGATCAAACATATTTGGAAAAACAGCAGCAAGAGAATGGTTGCATCCATACTGAACATACACAAACTTATCTTCTTGTCATTATTCCCTAAACTATACCATATAGGGACTATTTACATTGCATTTTCATTGTATTACGTATTATAAGTTGTCTAGAGATGATTTAAAGCATATAAGAGGATGCACATAGATTATATGAAAATATTATGTCATTTTATATAAGGGATTGAGCATCCATGAATTTTGATTATCAGGGGTGAGGGCGGGGGGTCCTGGAACCAAGGATGACTGTATTGCAGAAGCAAACTTCCACTGGACATAGTTAAACAGGAAAGGGATACTTTATTTAAGGCTATTGCAAAGGAGGCAGAAACCAGAACCCTGTGTGAACTTGAGTCCAGTGAACTAAAATGATGTAGGGTTTTAGGTATTGAGGTAAGCTAGTAAAAAAGGACTGAAGGACATCAGAGGGTGATTGGTCTACTTGTGGAGCACATCAAGTTATTCCTACGTTTGCAGTTTGTTTTCTCTCTCTGTAATTAGAACATCTTTATTTGCTACTTGGCACTCAACAGAGTTAGACTCCTACCCTTCCACAGAGACTGGGAGATAGGGGCTCTATCTTCTTCAATAATTATATTTGGAAGTGATGGCTTCCAGGTCGTTGAAGAAGACACTCCTGGGTTGTAAAACTGTCAAGAGGATTAAAAAAAGATTTAAGAAAGAATTTAAAATTATAACTTTTCTAAAGTAAATGCTCTAAGAAAAGAGAAGTCAAGGCTTAGAGCCAGGAAGAAGCCTGTCTACAATTTAGTCAAGCCAAGGGAAACACTAAGGCCATCTTAGTCAGGGTCTACTGTTTAAAAGTTTGAATCTTCTCTACCCGGTGAATAAACAGAAGTGAATTTTTAAAAATTGCTGAGGTGTTATCAAATGATATTAAAATCTCATTTTTCAGGAAGCCCAGAAAGGTCTTAATTCAGACTGAAACACTTATTTTTACCTACATTTCTCAGTATGAAGGCATTTGCAAACCTAAACAGTGTGGTACTGGCATAAAAACAGAAACACAGAGTAATGCAACAGAATAGGGAACCCAGAAATCAACCCACATACTTACAGCCAACTGATCTTCAACAAAGGCACCAATAACATACATTGGGGAAGAAACTGCCTCTTTGATAAATGGTGCTGGGAAAACTAGACATCCATATGTAGAAGATTAAAACTAGACCCATACCTCTCACTGTATATCAAAATCAACTCAAAATGGATTAGAGACTTAAACATATATCCTGAAACTATCAAACTCCTAAAAGAAAGCATAGGAGAGACACTTCACAACAAATACATTATGAATACAACCCCAAAAGCACAGGCCACAAAAGGAAAAATAAACAAATGAGATTATATCAAACTAAAAAGTTTCTGCACAGTAAAAGAAACAATTAGCAGAGCAAAAAGACAACTACAGAGAGAACATATTTGCAAACGATGCATCTGACAAAGGATTAATATCCAGAATATACAAGGAATTCAGACAACTTAGCAGTAAAAGAATAAATAATTGTTAAAAAATGGTCAAAGGATCTGAATATCTGTATCCTCAAAGGAAGATACATAAATGACTGAAAGACACATGAAAAAATGCTCAACAACACTCAGCATCAAGGAAATGCCAATCAAAACCAAATTGAGATATCATCTCCCCCCCTGTTAGACTGGCTATTAGCAAAAAGACTGAGAATAACAAATGCTGGTGAGGATGCAGAGAAAGGGGTACCCTCCTACCCTGTTGTTGGGACTGTACATTGGTATAACCGTTATGGAAAACAGTATCGAGTTTCCTCAAACAACTATAGATAGAACTGTCATACAAGACAGCAATACCACTGCTGGATATATAACCAAAGGGATAGAACTCATCATGTGAAAGGGATACCTGCACTCCCATGTTTATTGCAGCTTTATTTACAACAGCCAAGAGTTGAAAACAACTTAAATGTCCATTGTCAGGTGACTGGAAAAACATGGTGTATTTATACAAAGGAATACTATTCTGCCATAAAAAAAGAATGAAATACTGCCTTTCACAGCAACATAGATGAACTTAGGGAAAATCATGTTGAATGAAATAAGCCAGGCACAGAAGGAGGAATACCGCATGTCCTTACTTGTAAGTGGGAGCTAAAAAATACAAAATAAATAAACACATAAATAAAAAAGAAAGATAGATACAAATAAACACATAAATTTTAAAAAAAGAAAGATAGATACAATGATCACAATAATACATTGAACTTTCAAAAGAAGAGAACAGAACTGAGGTTGCCAGAGGTGGGAAAGGGGGAGGGAGGAGGGAAGGGAGGAATTTATTTGTAAAGGGCCACAAAAAACGATTTTGTTGGATAATGTTGAATGTACTAACTATCCTGATTTGAATATCATATATTGCACACAGGTATTGATATTCAATGCTGTGCCCCACAGATATGTACAATCAACTATGTTCCAACCAAAAAATAAATGAATTTTTTTAAAAGTTGTGGAAAAATGAAATTTTTAAAGATAACCCAATCTTTCCATGAACTCTTTGAAGATCCTTTGTATGTGACATANACTAGAGTTTTCATTTAGAAATACCTTGAACTATTTTGTTTTCTACCACCCCACAAAAGTTTCTTGATTTGTGTCTCTGCTGGTTTTATTTTCTTTGTAATGCCAATGCTTGTGAACTTAGAACTTACCCAGATACATTGCATTTTCATTGTATTACGTATTATAAGTTGTCTAGAGATGATTTAAAGCATATAAGAGGATGCACATAGATTATATGAAAATATTATGTCATTTTATATAAGGGATTGAGCATCCATGAATTTTGATTATCAGGGGTGAGGGCGGGGGGTCCTGGAACCAAGGATGACTGTATTGCAGAAGCAAACTTCCACTGGACATAGTTAAACAGGAAAGGGATAGTTTATTTAAGGCTATTGCAAAGGAGGCAGAAACCAGAACCCTGTGTGAACTTGAGTCCAGTGAACTAAAATGATGTAGGGTTTTAGGTATTGAGGTAAGCTAGTAAAAAAGGACTGAAGGACATCAGAGGGTGATTGGTCTACTTGTGGAGCACATCAAGTTATTCCTACGTTTGCAGTTTGTTTTCTCTCTCTGTAATTAGAACATCTTTATTTGCTACTTGGCACTCAACAGAGTTAGGCTCCTACCCTTCCACAGAGACTAGGAGATAGGGGCTCTATCTTCTTCAATAATTACATTTGGAAGTGATGGCTTCCAGGTCTTTGAAGAAGACACTCCTGGGTTGTAAAACTGTCAAGAAGATTAAAAAAAGATTTAAGAAAGAATTTAAAATTATAACTTTTCTAAAGTAAATGCTCTAAGAAAAGAGAAGTCAAGGCTTAGAGTCAGGAAGAAGCCTGTCTACAATTTAGTCAAGCCAAGGGAAACACTAAGGCCATCTTAGTCAGGGTCTACTGTTTAAAAGTTTGAATCTTCTCTACCTGGTGAATAAACAGAAGTTAAAAGTTTGAATCTTCTCTACCCGGTGAATAAACAGAAGTGAATTTTTAAAAATTGCTGAGGTGTTATCAAATGATATTAAAATCTCATTTTTCAGGAAGCCCAGAAAGGTCTTAATTCAGACTGAAACACTTATTTTTACCTACATTTCTCAGTATGAAGGCATTTCCAAACCTAAACAGTGTGGTACTGGCATAAAAACAGAAACACAGAGTAATCCAAAAGAATAGGGAACCCAGAAATCAACCCACATACTTACAGCCAACTGATCTTCAACAAAGGCACCAATAACATACATTGGGGAAGAAACCGCCTCTTTGATAAATGGTACTTGGAAAACTAGACATCCATATGCTGGACATCCATATGAAGAAGATTAAAACTAGACCCATACCTCTCACTGTATATCAAAATCAACTCAAAATGGATTAGAGACTTAAACATATATCCTGAAACTATCAAACTCCTAAAAGAAAGCATAGGAGAGACACTTCACAACAAAGACATTATGAATACAACCCCAAAAGCACAGGCCACAAAAGGAAAAATAAACAAATGAGATTAAATCAAACTAAAAAGTTTCTGCACAGTAAAAGAAACAATTAACAGAGCAAAAAGACAACTACAGAGCGAAAATATTTGCAAACGATGCATCTGACGAAGGATTAATATCCAGAATATACAAGGAATTCAGACAACTTAGCAGTAAAAGAATAAATAATTGTTAAAAAATGGTCAAAGGATCTGAATAGTCATTCCTCAAAGGAAGATACATAAATGACTGAAAGACACATGAAAAAATGCTCAACAACACTCAGCATCAAGGAAATGCCAATCAAAACCAAATTGAGATATCATCTCACCCCAGTTAGACTGGCTATTAGCAAAAAGACTGAGAATAACAAATGCTGGTGAGGATGCAGAGAAAGGGGTACCCTCCTACACTGTTGTTGGGACTGTACATTGGTATAACCGTTATGGAAAACAGTATGGAGTTTCCTCAAACAACTATAGATAGAACTGTCATACAAGACAGCAATACCACTGCTGGATATATAACCAAAAGGATAGAACTCATCATGTGAAAGGGATACCTGCACTCCCATGTTTATTGCAGCTTTATTTACAACAGCCAAGAGTTGAAAACAACTTAAATGTCCATTGTCAGGTGACTGGAAAAACATGGTGTATTTATACAAAGGAATACTATTCTGCCATAAAAAAAGAATGAAATACTGCCTTTCACAGCAACATAGATGAACTTAGGGAAAATCATGTTGAATGAAATAAGCCAGGCACAGAAGGAGGAATACCGCATGTCCTTACTTGTAAGTGGGAGCTAAAAAATACAAAATAAATAAACACATAAATAAAAAAGAAAGATAGATACAAATAAACACATAAATTTTAAAAAAAGAAAGATAGATACAATGATCACAATAATACATTGAACTTTCAAAAGAAGAGAACAGAACTGAGGTTGCCAGAGGTGGGAAAGGGGGAGGGAGGAAGGAAGGGAGGAATTTATTTGTAAAGGGCCACAAAAAACGATTTTGTTGGATAATGTTGAATGTACTAACTATCCTGATTTGAATATCATATATTGCACACAGGTATTGATATTCAATGCTGTGCCCCACAGATATGTACAATCAACTATGTTCCAACCAAAAAATAAATGAATTTTTTTAAAAGTTGTGGAAAAATGAAATTTTTAAAGATAACCCAATCTTTCCATGAACTCTTTGAAGATCCTTTGTATGTGACATAGACATGAGAACCAATGGAAAATGGAAACAAAATATCACATCTGTAGGATGAACAAAAATCCCAATGAAGGGAACAATGATACATTGGGTTAGGTCTATGGAGCTACCTCAATTCCTAAACAATTAAACCTAAATATAATCTAACCAACAGAGGCTCCAAGTGGCCTGAGGACTACTCTGCCTTATTTAGCTAAACCTTACTTACCGTTGTTAAAAAAAAAAAAAATGTAATTTTACTGCATATCGGTAACCAAAAGAAAAAGAAAAAGTACAAGTTACAGAAAATGTCTGGCCTTTTTATAATGCCTACCATGAGTAAATACGGTAGAAATAGAAGACAAATTTATGTACTGTAGCTTTTTCATATTTAGAGCTCTCTGGAATTCTATAGCATTTCACTATTGCTTTTTATGTCTCATATCAGATGTAAGAGGAATTGGTAGATGGTAGAAGGAAGGCTGTACCTCTTCTTTTAAAAGCATGGCCCATTGATTATCATTATTTCTCCTCTTAACACTATTGCACTCTTGGGCCCACTGGCATTTGATAAACTGATATTTAATGAAATGAGAACTTGGATATTTCCTCTTGTCTTTCACAGAGGGCTAGTTTTGCTTTTAAGCTTTCAACACCTTGCCTAAGGCTTTTGAGTGCTCCAGATCATCAGCCTGTTGTCTTCCTTTATTTTTTCTCACAAGTGTCCTCTTCCAGATTCCCAAAGTTCTCTAGCCTGCTGGAGTCACTCTGTTCTTAGGAATAAAATGATTGTTCGAATGACCACCCCATGAATGATTTCTATCCATCCAAATATTGTCAGCAATTCTTGAATACTTACGTTTTCTTCTCAGCAACTTAATATTATAAATGCTTTCATGCCTCTACTAAAGTATCAAGCTATTTTCTTAAACATACTCTAGTCATTTATCCTGCTTCATCTCTCTCCATAAATAAAGAGGGTAGAATTACAGTTTTCAGAATTTTTTAAGGAGTTTTATTATCTGTCCCAACCTCCTACTTTGCATTACTGCTCAACCTCTTCAATAAATGGTGCTGGTAAAACTGGACATCCATGTGCTGAAGATACCTCTTGCCATATTCCACAATCAATTCAAAACAGATTAAGGACTTAAATATAAGACCTGAAACTATAAACTCATAGAATAAAACATAAGGGAAACACTTTAGGGTGTGGGACTAGGCAAAGACTTTATGAATAAGATGTCAAAAGCACAGGCAACAAAAGACAAAATAAACAAATGGGACTATATCAAACTAAAAAGCTTCTGCACAGCAAAGGAAACAGTCAACAGAGTGCAAAGACAACCTACAGAGTGGGAGAAAATATTTGCAAACTATACATCCACCAAGGGATCAATATCCAGAATATAATGGTATCTCTTTTTAAATGTGACCCCACTGGACCAATTAGATGAGTAACTCGTGTTCAATCCTTGTAGCTTTTTTTTTTTTTTCTCAGATCTATTGAGAACCAAGATACAACGTATTGACCAAAAGAAAACTGAAGCATATCATTGGCTTATTGCTTTTTCCTGACAAATGATGAGTTTCTTACCCAGTATTCTTGAAAGCAATTAAAGTATTTTAAATAATCTTTTAAAATTATGGGTTAGTTGTTACATAAGATGTGCTTAGCAGCAAACACTTTCATGTCATTGCACTGACTGAACTTCATTTGCAATATGATTCTCCTCAACAAGAGATTCCAGCATCCATTGCCCAATTATATTTTCAGTGTAGAGCACTGGGACCCAGGTTGGTGAGTGACAGATCAGAATGTGTCTGCTTCTCACAGTGATGGAGCTCAGAGTAGAATAAGAGAGCAGCTTTTTTAACCTTAGGAGAATAAAAACCTTGCTCAAGATCATTCATAGGTATGCAGCATTTGTATTATTTCATTAGGAATCCAGTTAATAAACTCATTTTTTATTTTTAAAATGAAGTTGAAGGGATAGCCTTTATTTTGTGACTCTGCCCATGTGTCTAGAAAAAGAGGAAGGTATTTTAGTCACTCAGACAGCTGTATGGCAGATAAAATTTCTCTCTCAAAATTCCAGAATCAGGAGTGTCTTTGCTTCTAAGATTGCCACGCCCCTACGATTATCCATGGACCAAAGCTAGAATCTAAATTCTCGGTACACACACACAGCTAGCCTTGGTGCCCCTCTTTAGTGAATAAATATTGAAAGGCAAACCTGTTGGATAACAATGCCCTGGCTCACCTCCTTTAGGATGTCATTTCCTGCTATTCACTTGGCTCATCACTTCCTAATTTGGGTTCATGGATCCCCAAGGTAGAATTCTGTCCATTCTCACTACAGAGGGTAAGTACAGCCTCATGGTTATGACTGGCAATGGCTAGCACAGTGTCTGAATATTTAAAAATGCCAATAACCCCCTCAATATGAGTCTCACACAGAATATGAGTGTTAGTTAATCCCTGAGGAGAGATATTCTGTGCCTGAATTTTATCAAGTGACCTTTCTTAAGTATTATGTCATTACAGTAATGTCTTAATTGAATGAATTGGTCTAACCCAGGAAGAGAATAATTCTGCTCTTCTGCCATCCTGGGCATCAGTAGTTTTTACAGAGTTGCACAGAACCCTGAAGTATTTAAGAGATGCCTCAGGGGCTGCGGGAGAATAAAACAGCCATCAGAGAAGGTGAAGCTCCTGCCTTCTCTATCCTACACACTTCAAATACAAAACTTTTATATCTGCTTCGTCTGTGCAATGTTTGTTTGAAAAAAAAAATTTGTTGATTACAAAAAAAAAATGAAAATTTGAAAACCATTGTTCTAAAGAATCAATTAAAATGATATTTTGGTATAAATTGTTTGGATAATCACAATTGTACAGACCTCATTTTACACAGAAATGACTAGTTTGGAAAAGCTTGTCTAAAACCATAACAACCAAACAAAACAGCATTGTTGTTGTCTCTAAGTTGCCAAAGATGACTGACTGTGCCTGGTGGGAACATGTTGTATGCATATGTGCAAATGCCTCATACTGTAAGACTACTATAATGGGAGTCTGCACATAAAGTTTGCACTAACATTTCTAAATGTGTTAGCAGAGCCAATCGGGCTTGATGGAGCTTACTGATTGCTGTCTTTTGATAAAGTATGATGTAGATCAGTGATGACACACAGATTTTGTCATTTTTGCCTCTTGGTTCTATCAAAGGTAAGGACGAATGTTTAAGTAGTCTCCAAGTGAGTTTAGCATATGAGCACAATCTCTTGCAACCGAGAATGAGACATACTGATAAGAACTCATCTAAATCTTTCCCAAGCTGTTGTCCAGATTGCATGGGGTCTTGGAAGACATATGCTCCCAAATCAATTTGATATTCTTGATTGCTAATGTTTGCTTTATGTCCTTAACACTAAACATGTGTATACACATGTGGTCACTTAACTGCCTAATGTCTCTGCATTTGTGCAGACTGTCAAACAACACTTAATTCACCTAAGGAGATAATTCCTGAAAGATGGTCTTTCATCTTCACGGTTTTGAGAAAATAGAATTTGAATAAATTGTATGTCTGGATGTAGGCCTGTCAAACAACACTTAATTCACCTAAGGAGATAATTCCTGAAAGATGGTCTTTCATCTTCATGGTTTTGAGAAAATAGAATTTGAATAAATTGTATGTCTGGATGTAGGTAACCACATTTCAAAATGTTGCATTTTGAGGAACTTTTGAGGACAGGATCATACAGTATGCAGCCTGCTCTGATACATGTTAATGAAGGAAATCTGTCAAAGACTACATGACTTATTGACTTATCTCATATGTTATTTACACTGGTTATTTACTCATATAAAACTATCAGTGATGATATATGTTATGTGCAACACCAGAAAGTAAATATTTTAAATTAAAATGTGTTATTCTGTAAAATTGTTTCACATTTTAAATAATTGTATTTTTAGAATGTTTATTTCGAACAGTCAAATCATACATGCTTTTAAGTCCATAACATCTTCTATTTCTCTTATGGCTAATAATATTGGACACCATTTTTGTTATGAGAAAAGTATATAAATATTGAGTTACATATTTTCAATTAGTGGTTTTTCTTTCTTTTTAGAACTAACATGAATTGCTTTACCAACAATTAGAAATAAAAGTAAATTGCCATATTTCACTCCTTTGTTATCTCTCATGTTGAAATCAACTTCAGAATTTCCTAGTAACATAAAAATATATAAGATTCATACAAAATTGTTATCTTAGTCAGTGCCAAATGTTTACCTAAGAGATCAAAGTAGATCAAATTTGTTTTTTTCTCACTGGAAGAAAAACGGGAGATGTAGAGTTAGATGATTTCAATTTGCTTAATTTTCCTAGAAGAGTTCGAAACTTAGTATCCACCTTACATAGTTTATAGACATTGATTCTTATATCACCTTTTCTAACCCTCACCATAATCATTTTCATTGAGTTTTCTCTACGTTATTACTAAAACTATGCATAACAGATTTTCTTTTTTCTTTGGTTTGTCTCAATTGCAAATGTTTCTAATGAGCTCATATTACCCATTTCACCTCTTAACTGTTTATACAAAATCTGATGTTCACTTTCTTCAAATGTAAGTGAATTGCATCATTTTACCATACTCAATGATTTTGTCTATTAATTCAGTACAGAAATCCTCGGTGTTACGTTCCGAATAAGTGTGATAGCCAGTGAACCTAATTTTACTCTTATCTCTGAAATCAAATCAATTATATGACAGTATGCATTTAACTGAAGAGAGCATAAAAGGAAGACTTGATATGTTGTAGTGCATTTATTATATCCATATGCACATGACCTAAGTCTTTATTAAAAAATCAGATTCATCAGAGAACTTGTCAAATTTTGTTCAGATCTTGAACCACCATTTAGATCCCGCTAAGCAAGAAAACATGTGCAAACCTCTAAATTTTCTTTCTTAAATTTTCATTCATTCATTTGCTGGGTTACCAAATATTAATTGTGTACCATAAGTGCCAGGCACAGAAAAGCACTCTGGAGATATGGGGTTATATTTCCTACTTTTTGGCACTTTGTTCTTTGAAGATATTTTTTCATTTCCTAACATCTTTTGCTGTTCAGAAGTGAACATTATGTGGATAATTGTCTCAATATCTCTAGTTGCTTTGACATTTTTTCTCTTTCTGCTTTTTTTGTAACACATTTTTAATATTATGTGCCTTGTTGAGTATTTAACATAGTTTTAAATAATGTTATACTTCCTGAGTATATAAATTAGAATCGTTCAACAATTCTAGAAATTTCTCAGCTATTACTTCTTCCACCAGTGTCTTTCTCCCATTTTCTACATGCTCTTCTTCTGAAACTTAGATTAGTACATGTTGGAACTTCTCACCTTATGGTCCAAGTTTCTTGAACTCTTTATTTTTTCGTATCTCTTTCTCTGTGCTGTATTGTTAGTAACTTCTTCAATTAGTTTTCCTAATTCTGTAATTCTATTTTATATCAGTCTAAATTTAACATTTAAATAAACCATTCTTATTTCTATGTCAATTACTATATATTTCATTTCTATGATTCTAATTAATTCTTTTTCAACTTTGCCTGGTTAATTTTAATACTTTTTTCCTCTCTTTTATTTTTACATTTTATAATTCTAGAAGCAGCTGCTGATGCTCGCCACAGAGATCTCGTTGAAAAGAACCCATTGCAGGAATCATTATTGCTGCTGTTTCTTTGGGTCCTCTACAATATTCAAAGCAGAGATACATTTCCCTATTTGTTCTCAGCCAATGACTAGGCAGAGTGGCCTTACTAGAGATAGCCCTCTGTTGTTCTTTATGGGACTTCTATGGGTGACTCCCTATCAGAATGGCAGAAAATTCCTAACAAATTTGCTGTGGTCTTAGGATCTTTCTATCCAATCCTTTCTTCTCTTTCTTCTTTCATAGGTAACAGACATGCCTACTCCTGCTCTCTCAGCCTTTATGCATAATTAGCATTTTTCCCCAAACTCTTTTGTATGTCTAACTCTGTTTTGCATTGGAGTCTCCAAGAACCTGCAATGATTTCTTCTTTCATAGGTAACAGACATGCCTACTCCTGCTCTCTCAGCCTTTATGCATAATTAGAATTTTTCCCCAAACTCTTTTGTATGTCTAACTCTGTTTTGCATTGGAGTCTCCAAGAACCTGCAATGATGTAATTATTTTACAATTATCACAATATTTGAAGTCTTTTTGAATCTGATTCTGCAATATGTAGTTACTCTTAATTTGGCTTGTTTCTTCCTTTGTATATTGTGTTTAGTAATTTATAATTACTATTTTCATTTCCATTCTTACAACAAACAACTATCTATTGGAATATCCATCTTGATATATGCATTGTTAAAAAATACATCTGTAGATGAAAAATACTATGGATTTGTGGAACTTTTATTATAATGGGTGAATGTCAGGGGGAGGCAGATAATCAAATATAATAAAATTCTATACTATATTAAAAGGCAATACATTCTGTTTCTGTGCCTGACTTATTTCACTTAATATAATTTTTTCTAAGTCCAGAAATACCACATGTTCTTGCTTATTTGTGGGAGCTAAAAATAAATAAATACACAAACAAACGGGGATGGGTGGGGAAGAAGACACAACAACCACAATTCCTTGAACCTGTTAAGATAAGGGAACAGATATAATGTTGATGAGGGGGAAGAGGGAGAGAGGGGGAGGGAGGAATCAGTAAAGAGGCATGAAAATCGACTACATTGTATATTGATAATATGAAATAATTTTTTTTTTAAAAAAAGCAGAACATATATTAAGCAAAGGAAAAGAAAGGGCAATACATTCTGTGGGAAAAGAAACGAGGTAAGGATAATAAGGAACACAAGGATTAGAAGGAGGAGGTTAGTTACAATTTTTTTAATTGTGTTGAAAAGCACATTTCATAAAATTTACCATCTTGACCACTCTTAAGTGTACAGTTCAGTAGTCTTACCATATTCACACTGTTGTGCAACAGATGTCTAGAATTATTTTACCTAGCAAAACTGAAACTCAATATCCATTGAACAATTGTCCAATCCCCCCTCCCCATTCCAGCCCATGGCAACCATGATTCTACTTTTTTTTCTGTAGGTATGACTACATTAGATAACTCACAATAGTGAAATCATACAGTATTTGTCTTTTCATGACTGGCTTTCTTTCACTTAGTTTAATGTCCTCAAGTTTCATCCATGTTGTAGAATTCAGCTAACTTTGTTTATTTTTAAGTTTGAATAGTAATAATTCTTTGTATGTATACACCACATTTTGTTTATCCATTTATCCATTGATTGGCACTGGGGTTATGTTCACTTCTTGGCTATTGAGAATAATGCTGCAGTGAACATGTGTGTGAAAATATCTCTTTGAGATCTGTGCGGAATACATCAGATTTTGTAACTTCTGCTCACCAAAGGAAACAGTCGTCAGAATGAAAAGGCAGCCTACAAAATGGAAGAAAGCATTTGCAAATCATGTATATGATAAGAGGTGAATACCTAAAATAAATAATGAACTACAGCTACACAACACAACAAAGTAACCCAATTAAAAAAAAATGTTCAAAGGACTTAAATACACATTTAGACATTTCTCCAACAAAGATGCACAAATGCCCAGGAAGCATATGAAAAGATATTCAGCATCTATAATCATTTAAAAAAATGCAAATCAAAACCACACACCTATTATAATGACCTCTACCAAAAAAGAAAAAAAATAACAATGTTTGATGAAGATGTAGAGAAATGGGAAATTGGAACCCTTGTGCATAGTTGGTGAGAGTATGAAATATTGCAGCCATATTATGGAAAACAGTATGTCAGTTCCTCAAAGAATTAAAAACAGAACTACTGTGTGATCTAGCAATTCTCCTTCTGGGTTGCAATTTTAAGTAGGATGAGTAATACAGATTTTATTAAACAGGTGAAATTTAAGCAACAGCTTGAGGCTGTTGAAAGAATCACCTATAAAGTTATCTGGTAAAAGAATGTTTCACCACAGAGAACAGCTAGTTAGAGGCTAAGGTGAGGAGTGCTTAGAGTTTATGAAAACCTGCCAAGATATCAGAGAAGCTGGAGAGAGTGAGTTAGGGAGTAAGAGTAATAAGAGGTGAGTTCAGAAAAACAACTGGCAGTGTAGGGAGAGGGGAAGGCACAAAACTGATGTTCTTGTGAGGCCTGTTTATAGTACCATCTTGCAGACATTTTCTGTTTTATCTCTGAGAGTTGTATCAGACAAGAATAAATGAATATATTCTTGACAATTTTCTGGAATCCAGGAACAGGTGCACAGTTCTTAATGAGAACTCAACTGTTTATCTCAATTATTTATAATTTCTTTTTGTTTCATTAAGTAGTGCTTTCCCAGACCTTACTGTGGATGTTACAAACGATAATAATTGTAACTTACTATATTTACAAACTTAAAAATTTCTGTAAATTAGTATATCTGACTCCAAAGTTTCAGAGAAGATATTAGGGACTTATGGTATGAAGCCTAATTTCTTTTTTCCTCTCTCATCCTTCTGTAGGATTGAAATAAAATTTGACAAATAAATTTATCCCTTAAGCTTTATTTTCCAGGAGCTCCAACTTAGGCACAATATTTTTAAAGTTCAGTTTGGTTATATAATGCATTAATTTGAATCATAAAATCAATTTAAATCCCAAATGTATGTGATACTATAAACAATTCTGAAGGTAATGATAACACTAATCAATATTGGTTCCTGTCACCCCCAGTTTTATCCCCACTCCACAAAATTTTGTGCTCCACTAAATAACTGACCAAATAAGGAGATATATAAAGAAACTTTTCCTCTTCAGTGGCTGGAACCTGGACCTATTTGTGTTTTAGAGGCCAGACCAGAGCTAGTATTAGTAATAGGTCTACATTGCTACAAAGCTTCTCTCCTGTTTCCCATCTCTTTTCAAAAGATTTGTGACCTGCTCCTCAGCCTTAGTTCTCTGCACATGTATTCCAGGCCACCTGACTGACCCCTCAATCTGTCCACTAAGGCCAAATCTCTGTCCTGAACCACACCCAATCTCTCTGTGAGCCTGAACTCTTTTCCTGGTGCTGCAAGTTTCCTTTCTTTAAAGACTTGGATCTTTCCCTCCATAGTCTAGCTGGAATCTTTCTCTAAGGAGATTACTAGGAATTGTGTATCAACCACCATGTTAATAATTTCACTTTTGACAAGACTTTTATTTTGATGCCCTCTAACATGCTCACATCTCCTTGGAGATGTATACCAACTTGTATTGCATTTGAGAACTTATGACTAGCCACATAGTAAGAGAATTTCTTAAATTCTAAGCTTTCCTTGTTTCTATTTTTCTTCCTTTCTTATCTTTTGGAGGTACAACATGCCACTGCCCTAAAATAACATGTTTTAACTCACACATGTTCCCACACAAGATCTTGGGGCTAAAGATTTAAAGATCCTCATACAATATATGTCTTTTCTTTTCCCTCTGCTTGCATATTTCTAAATCTTTAATGAGAATGAGGTTTCTACTATCAGAGTAATTAAATGTATAAGTCTTAGTAACCCAATAAAGGTCAGAAACCCTGGGGATGGGCCTGACAGACCCCAAATTATTTTAGGGTAAGTTTTACAAAACACCATATTAAAAATGGCTAAATTTGATGTCTGTCTCTTTAACCTCTCTTAAGTCATTGAAAATACTTACTAATTTTGAAAAGAAATTAAAAAACAAATTAATTAAATATATACAAAACTTATGTAATGATGATGACAGAATCCTCTCCATGTGAGAACACTTTGTATGGAGGTGGTAGAGCAGCCAACCTGAACAAAATTTATTTGAATATATAACAACATCTTTAACAAAACCTTTTGGTTTGTCATGCATCATTGTTTTAATGTGCAGCTTAATATCTCAGATAAATATGATTATCAAACTGATTTTCCAGCTATCAAAACTAGCTTACCATCCTAATCAGAATATAGTTAGGATCTCCTTAGGATTGTCTGCAATCACTATTGAGAACATTGTTACCATTCTTTTATTTAAGAGAATGCGTGGGAATTGGCTGCACTGTGTATGGGACCATGCCTGTCAATAATGTCTGACCAAAAAACTTGAAAATGTTCAAAATAACTCTTGTAAATTCTTGGTCGATGAATAGGAATAGCAATAGCTAATACCTGCTGAACACTGTATGTTAAACAAAATCTTTGTAATTAGCATTTAATCTTTAAGGAAAGGAAACTAGCACATAATGATATTAAATTAATAAATCTAACACCCCCAGCAAGTCTTTATAGAATGGAAACTTGAATTTAGGTTTCTAGAGACAGAGTACTGCAGTAAAATTTATGCATTTTGGAATCAGGTTAAGTCATTTCAAATCCTACCATTAGTTAAAGTAATGTGATCTTGAGTTAGTTATCAGGTTCATTAAAAGTAAATTAGAGAAATTAGTATCTACACCACATGGTTGTTAGAAAATTACATATGTGCAATAAGAATTCAACAAATGATTCCAAAACCTTTTATTAATTTAGCAGTCAGGCTCTTTGCTCTTAACTATTCCACTTAATCTGTGACCCAGTGAGAACACAGTATGTGAAGGCTCTTTTTTATAGCCCAAACTGTCAATGTAAATAGTGTAAATGAAAGGGAAAGTAAGTGTTAATTATTGATCATATAAAGTGTGGATACATTCTATACTTTCTATTACAATGCCAGCCCAACCTCAGTGGGCAATTGTCAATATATTTATTTATGCCTGCTCTGTGTCCCAGCACTAATCAGATTCTCACTGTTCATTTTTTGACTGTGAATCCTTTCTTTACCCTCCCTAAACCATGTTGTACCACACCCCATATATTTTGCACAATAAAATGTATGCTAGAAAGAGTGTTCATCAAATACATGTATGTACATTAAGCTGCTGCTATTCTTAGTAGCAATTCTCCAGATTTATGCCATAAGAAAGAAAACTGTGTTCTACAAAATGCCTAATGCCTGTGAAAAATTTATCTGCACAAGCTGTTCATCCTGTGCTATGCTGCCACCATAGATGAGGTTTTACAGAATCATTAGGCTTTTGCGGGGCGGAAAAATATACCTTCTAAACCACATATGACCTGGTAAATTTCCCCCACAGTTGAGATGTGACTGATTCTGTGGAAAATTCTATATTGAATAATATGTAGTATTCCAGATTTTATTCCCATTTTGCATGATACATGTATACCTGACCAAATAGAGTTTTCCATTATCCAGAAATTTAAACCACAAACAAGCATAAGGGAAATCAATCAATTGCTTATTTTTGAAAACGGTTGTTTAGGATTATGTGCAAATAAATCAGAAAATTTCATCTCTAATCTGTACCTAGAACTTGATATCTAGATAATTCAAGGGAATAATTTATATAAAAGAAGTAAAATCTCCATGTAAAATTAAGGTCTTAAGGACCTCTAAAGGAGGAGGAACACTTTATTTTCTGTTCATCATATTTACATAAGCAAAATAAAATAATCATATAGGTATTAAACTCCCTAGCACAATTTATAAAAACTTGAGAAAAGCCTTTGATCTAATGTCAACATTTTTCCAGCTATAATAGAGAACTCTTTAAAAAAATATACTAACATAAGCTAAATTTCCAGTTAATTTGAAGTTTGGGTATAACTATATAAAGACAAATCCAAAATTCATCTTCTAAAACAGATGTTTCTGTTCTCTATCTAATTTCTCAGTTCCATCAGACACATAATCTTTTTTTTTTTTTTTTTTTTTTTTTTTTTTTTTTTT
>NW_007731236.1:129914-146896 GCF_000696425.1 Galeopterus variegatus | reverse complement strand
TTGCTCCCGTACCGGACCGGGGACCGGCAACGGGATCGCAAGCCCCGGCGCTGCTCCCGCGCCTCGCTCAGCCAGTGAGCGGGAGCCGGTCTGTATGTGGGATCCGAACCCTCGGACGGGAGCGCCGCCGCGCTTCCCAAGCGGCGCACTATCCAGTGCGCCACCGGGCCGGCCCACACATAATCTTTTTAACTAACAAATAATTATATGTTTTCCCCTTTACTATTCTGAAATGAAATTCAGAGGTAAAATAAGTCTTTATAAATCCTATGTTATGATTCTTCTAGAATACATAATGAAATAGTCAGATACTTTCACCGATTTGTAGGGAATAAGTTTATATTTAAGTGAAGAAACCTAGAAGTTATTCTTCATATGAAATAAAAGAAAATGAAAGACAAAGACAGGTAGGTATTAAAATATAAACTTTTTTTAGAATAAGTAATGATAAACTAGATTTACTTTCCCCACACCGGCCAGCCACAAATGAACAAACTTAGACTTATTTATCTATGACAAAAGAGGAAAATAAAAAACATGTAAACCCAAAATGACATATTATTGACTGCCAAAGTAAAAAAAAATGAAGGTGTGTGGCACCTATCTCATGTTCTCAATAAATGCATTAACTTGTTAATCAAAGAAAATGTATACCATATATTATATACAGATGTAGATATGAGGACATATCAAAAAGTTCAAGGAAAAATAGAGCTGAAAGATAATATGAATCTTTCCATGAACTTTTGGAAGTACCCTCCATATATATATGTAAACATGTACATTCACACACACACATAAAATCAGCAACATTATCTTACTTCCCAGATTATTTACTATTAGCATTACCACATCAAACTCGTACTAAATAACTGACTAGACATGATGTGCTGTGTGAATAAATTCAAATGCTTAAGAGCATAAACAAAATACTTACATTCTGATTAATCTTCCATCTACATACTAATTTTCTCCTAAATTTTTAGACTCAATGAAAGTTCCTGTAAATTTTGTTTTCAGTATTATCATGTCCAGATGTAGACACTTACATTTGAAATAAGTTTTGTCCATAGAATATCCATAAGTTGTGTAGTCTATGAGAAAATTCTTTGTTATGCACAACTGTTCTATGCATTGTTTCCATGGCCTTTGTCCACTAAATACTAGAAACTTCTTCCCAATCAGAAAAAGTGCAAAAATTACATATGACAAAAAATTGGAGTTTTTAAAGCGACAGAAAAATTTGCCCGAAGATTGCCAACTCTGTCCTAGTACTAAACCTTTCACTGTCTTAGTCCAATAGTCTGATTTCCTACCAACCTTCCTTTACTTAATTTCTTTTTCTCAGTACTTTCAAGACTTTTCCTTAACCAGGGCTCAGTGACTTCTCTCCCAAAGACCTTTCATTTCCAGGTTATCCGCATGGTTGTCTCCCACTATTCAGTCAAGTGTTATCTTAAATTAACTTCCTAATCGAGGCCGTTCCTAGACCGACCTGTCTTCAGGAGCCATCTCGCCTCACCCATGTCACTACTTCTTCCGTCCAACACTCCTCTCCCTCATCACCCTGTTTTGTTCCTGTTGCAGCATCTACATTCTATTCTTTATATTATTTTCTTTCTCTTTCACAACAATGCAAGCCCAAGGAGGGCAGAAACCATTCCTGAATTGTTCATAACCATGTCCTCAGTGCCTAGAATAATGCCTGGCACTTAGTAAACATAGCATTTGAATGAGTGCTTGTCTTATTTTTCTCCAGAATATATAGTCATCAAATACCTTCACAACTTATCTCCACATTAAAAGGCTCTGATGTCCAGAACTGCTGCTTGGCCTTTGTAGAGACCTTAAGAAGAGCTACATAATCAGAGATGGGGGTTTTGTCACAACCTCCAAATTTATTTTAAAGAATAATGTTAACATTTATAGCAAATTCACTTTCTTCACCTTCCAAATGTTTGCCTTATATCTCACTAAAATGATACAGCTACTTTTAATTATTTGGATTCTTTTTTCTTAGAAAAAGTTTATATAGACGAAACCATTAAAAAGTATGCTTAGTGTTATTTAGTCACATTTTTACTTAATACTGGTTCCTTTACATCTTGTTCTACTATTAAATAATTCCCCCCAAATAGAATAGAAGTATGGTCATTCCTGGTAGTTGACTGATTTTATCAGATTAGTTTTCCTTTCCAGATGCCGTGGTTTTATGTAGTGTAAATGATCCTCTCATTACCAGATGGTACGAGAAAGAAACTGCTTCAGGGAGGTATATGCTATGTAAGCCTGTACATTGAGTAGCTATAAAAAGCAAAGCTTTGTAAACTAGCCAATAAAGTATCTTAACTCAGCAGTGAGGATTGGAAAATGCAAACACTGAACTCCCCATCTGACCAGATGTGGACATTCCTAATGGATGATAAGTTCAGTCTACCAATAAAATGTTTTCAATTTAAAGCTTAAAGTGGTGATTATGATGTTAATGTTCTTTGCCTAGAAAGTAAAACTTAAACAGAGAGAGATACAAAAAAGAAAAGCAAATTATTTTGCAAACCAAATATTTACCAAACTAACTCATCTAGCATACTTTTAGAAGTCTACAACTCACAGTATGCAAGATGTAGAATTACATAAAGATTGACATAAGTGATGAAATAAGTGCTGATTGTATTTTGTTATCATTCCAAACCTAATATGAATAACAAGTTTAATTGCAGTGATTCTAAATATGATTGTATAAAAGGCATATATTGCATAACTGCTTATCAAGATAATGACTCCCACATATGAGGGCACTTCAAAGGTTCATGGAAAGAGTCATATTTTCTTTTAACTCTGTTTTCCGCAAACTTCTTGAAGTACCCTTGTATTCATCACCTCCTGATTTTGGATACATACCTATTTGAATGCTCAATTATTAACATCAACTTAGCATATAAACAACAAAATTCAACCTCACAACTTCCTTTCTAAACTAGATTGTGCAGTTGATTCTTTTGTTCAATCTATCATTGCCACAGATATAAACTTAAAAAGAAGTCTTTGACTTTTTTTCTTTTGAATTTTTGACTTCTATGCTCCCTATCTTTATGTCTTACTTATCAGAGGATTTGTTATTCTTTTCCTTTGCTTATATCTCTATTTCATGTATTTGTTTACATTTGCAATACACCTGGTTGGACCTCATCAATGTATCTCTGGACAACAGAATGAACTTTAGACTTCAAATTTTGAAATTTACAGGAAATATACTATTAGCCTAAATCTGAAAGTCATTATTATTTTCTTCAAGAATAAAAATATTTCCCTTTTTTTCCCTCTGTATTGAGTCAAAACTCATCAAGATGGTTAGGATCCACTGTGATTCCTCTGTACCCATTCAACCTTTCTTCTGAAAAAAATCAATGGAGACATATACAACTGGAAGACCTCACGACTACTCCTTCCTACTTTTTTTTAAACTCCTAGAGATTAAGAAATATGAGTTTAGCATCCTCCATAGCACCTAGACATTCAACAGATTAATTATAAATAAATTACAGTGCTTTTATAAATTTTTATTTATCAAATACTAAATATGGTAGTAAATATATTGAGTTAAAAACATAAAAGTAGCCATCATTCAGTTGGCACTCTGCATTCAAAATTTACATATGCAAAAGTATTTATTAATTCCCTGTTGCTAATTAGGCACTATTCTAGTTGCTACGAATATAGAAGTAAACAAGACATGACAAGTGGTTTTAGCTTCCTGTTGCTGTCTGCTCTAAGTCCTCAGGTATAATCTAAGCCTTGAAATAGATTGTTAATTTTTTCTAACTTCATAACGTAGGGACAATTTTTCTGGTCCACCTCCTCCTTCCTACCCTTTGACCATGCACACTCCATTTACCAGATCAGATCAGCAGTTTGTTAATGAGAGATTTTCAGCTGTGACTATACTTCAGTTCTTTATGTTGTAATTAATCTGTACACCACAACCCTTCATCTTAGATGGTTCCAAGGTAAATATTGAGTCAATTTTTTTTCACAGAAATAGTTATAAAATTTTACCATCGTTTATATATCATAAAAATATAAACATAACCTTTTGTACTCCATTTTCTCACCAGTGCATGTTACTTTTTTTATTCTCATGAAATAGTCATAAAATTGTTATAAAAGCTGTCATAAAAATCAAAATATTATGGAATAACTAACAGGAATTATGGTTATGAGTGGCATCTCTTGAAATATGAAATGAAAAGACATAAATGAATTCAGAAACTCAATTGCAAATTGCTCTAGATGGACCCCGAAACAAGAATTTGGATCTATGTCAACATTAAATTTCATCTGGATTTCTGAATTCATCGTGAAAAAAAAATCATATTCACTCAATTAACTTGTTCAGGAGATATTCTTCACTATCAGTCTCCTCTGAATTAGAGCAAAACCAAATACTGACAGTACTCATTCTAATCATTGTGGAATCCTCCCACATTTTTAAACTCAAACTGCCTCCATTCTGATCTCATCTTCTCCTGGCTACACATTTCAGGTTCTGTGATTCCTACTCAGATCTTGTTCTCTGGACACTTAATTTGAATGTAGACTGAGTTGAAATATTCAAATTTCAATAAATCAAGTAGATTTTACCTTTTCTTCTCTCTGACTCTTGATACCACCTATGGTACCAGTAAAATTAATTTCATCTCTGTCTCTAAAGTGTGGTCAGATTCTGCACCCTGCCCAGATCAGTCTTGGCCCCCCAGAGTGCAAGGGATTCAGAAAATTGACAAAAATGCTAAAATTACTAATCTTATCCTTTAGAATGGAATTATTGTGCTCTTTATTAACTGGATATACCTCTTATAATTAAGTAATCAGAAAAATAATGTGATTATCAGTGTGACTTCTCAAATCCTTAATTTCCTCACCCAAGTTATATCTTTCATAATGTCTGCATTTTTTTTGTTATAGATATTTTTGAAATAAATGTGGAAATTAATAATTTTAGCAGAAATGATGAACCCATATACTGCTATGTAAGATCACTTATTCACTTGAGAGAAAAATTAAAAATAATTAGTCAACCAATAAGAAAGATTTTCTACTTAGATAATGTTACGACTCTGGCTTAATTAACAAATTTTCAATATTTATTTATTTATTTTGCATTTATAGTTTATTTTTTCCAAAATATTTTAAGATTTATTTGTACATATTTGTGGTGTAAAATGTGTTGTTTCAATCAATACATGCATATACTGTACAATTATTAACAGAGCAGGTAGCATAGATTTGTACCCATTAGTACACTATTTGCAGTATTTAAATATATTTCTGAATATTTTCAATTTTTTTTTTAGAATTAAACCGTAGCCATCAATAAAAATTCATTGATCCTTTTATGTAGACTGGGGATATTAAAATCCAAAAAGAGTTTTAAATTATAAGCTAGCTTATAATCTAATTTGGAAAGCATAATATAAACTTTAAAAAAGAAAACCACCGAGGAGACTATTTCTCATGTTCATGATTATTTTTATAAAGAAGTGATGGAGATATTCTTAGAACAGACATTTTAGAGGGTCGAGTTAGGCAGGAAGGAAAGGCCTCATTTAGATTTTGAAGTGAGCCTTGAAGAAACAGTTTTCCTTAGCCTTAGAAGAAAAATAAGGGAATTTTAGACATTAGAATGATTAAACAGTGGAAACTGATCTGTATAATAACTAAATCATTGGGATGATACTCAAAACAGGTTTGAACATTATTCATTTATTTGAATTGACTTTTTTACCCTTTAACTAGTTTAAATATATTTTTAAAAATATATGAGTTGAACAATTCATTTTTTCCCAGGTGGGTCTCATTTCAACAACTTAGTGTCCACATGGAAATGCACTGTTGGATTTATCTGCTATGCTGATGCAGAAACTTAAAAATGTTTTTAAAAAGGAATTGTTATTGTTACTTTGAGCCCTGAGCATCCTTTGAATGTGAGGGAAGTAAAAATGAAAGAAACCACTTAACTGCTTAGAGTAAGAGCAAAATGTTAAATGAATTTTATTCTTCAATCATGCAAGGAGTGAAGCTGGCTGTTTGATCACTCGTTTTCCAACTCAACCTTTCCCGTTCATTGTCATTACACCATGTCTCATTCCTTTCTACTCCCACTTGAGGCCTTTTGTAAGTTCAGTGAATATTAAAGTGTTGATAGAAGTCATAAGTCCATATCATATTTTAATGTGGAATCCATGTACTCATCAAAGAAAAATAATCTATAAAAATAGTTAATTCTCAGGTTATCAATCCAAACAATCAATCTTATTGATATGTCTGAGAAATCTGCTGTAATCATGCAACAAAAATCAGAAACAAGATTGCAAAGAGTCCCTGGGTTACACAGTATTATGTAGTTAGATCTGAAAATACCTATTTTTTGTATATTCAGAATCTATGATTTAAAAATATAATTGCAATCATGAAAGTTCCCACATATCAACTTTCTTAGGACTTTGTTGAATCTAAGTTTGAGCCAGTGGAGGATAGGAGGTTAAGAAATATAAGCACTAACAAAATTAAAGCAGCATTGTGTATGGTGCAAATTTGTACACTTTAAAAGAGTGAATTTTATCTCAAGAAAACTGTCATACATGAGAAGATGAAAAAGAGCAGTGGCAGCAGCAGCAGCAGCATATCATGACTGGTTAACTTTACATGATGGGACCTAGAATAAGGACACGACAACGGGTCGAGCGGTCCAACTGCACTGCAGTGCTTCACTGCTCTGGTGTCTTGCATGCTTCTTTTTCTGTCACATTTTAATTGCTAAAGAAACAGGATTTGGTTAGATTGGATGGGTGCTCTCTGAAATGTCTTGCTTTATCCACTAATCTTTGCTCTTACTAGAAGGATCAGTTTGACTAAGACATTTAATTTAAAAGATATATCTACTTTATGCAGAAAAATTTCTATGGGGATGCTTTCCTCAAAAATTAAAAAATGTGACTAGCTGACAATGTGAGACGATCTCTTCAGCACAGGGGACATTTCTGCTTCAACATGTAACTCTAAAGTACCCTCTTGTCAGATAATATAAATATATATAATCAAAATTGTACATTTTTTTTTTTTTTTACATTGAGGGGACTACTAAAGTGTCAGGTCTTGAGTGATGTTTAAAGACTTTATAAAATAGTTGTACCAGGCCAACACTTTCATGAAAATCAATGAGAAAATCCATATAAAACAAAATTAAAAATATATGATTAATAGCATTGTGAGGCTACCATGTTAACAGCACATAAGAAGCAAAATATCAGGAAAGAGGAACTGCAAAGAAGTTAGCCAATATTCTTTAATACTTGTATGTCATTAGGTGTCCTATTTCTGTGTATAGTTCAGAGGATGATAATTCCAGAACATTATATGGTAGAGGACTATCTCATTGGTAGAGGTAAAAGCAGCACCTACAACCATGTCATGTGACTAGAAATATAAAAATTAAGTATATGAATATGAAGTTTCAGGACCACAGTGAGAAGAAAAGATCAGAGAACAGAGTCAAATATTTTTCCACAAACACAGACTGAGTCTGAGAATTTAAAAAAGAATATTTGATAGCCAGAAAATGAATAAATATAGCTTAAATACTGAAAAAAAAATCATTACTAGTTAGAATTGTTATAATGAACACACAATTCAAAAATAACTGTAAAATAATATTCTTAAAGATAAACCAAAACTAATAAAATTCTTCACCAGCCAACTCGCCCCAAAATAAATACTAAATGAAATTATTTAGGTAACATAGAAAAGATATCAGCCGGAAACACAGAAAGCCAAGAATAAATAAATAACTAGGTGAGTAGAAAGAAAAATACAAATTTATGTTGCCCTTAATAACTAGTAATTAATACTGTCTTGGAGATTAGAACATACATAGTATTTTAATGAATGAAAACAATATAAAGGCAGGGATGAATAAAAGTAAATAAAATATGCTAAGGTGTTAATATTTCTAGGGTTTGATAACAGTGTTAATTTATATAAAATTATATTAAATCAAACATATGTGTTTTAATTTCTAGGGCTTAGACATTTCTTAATGTCTAAGGGACAGTTTGACACCTCAGAGGACATTCAGCAATGTCAAGAGATAGTTTTCATTTTCATCATTGGATAAAGAAGTGTCACTGTCATCTAGTAAATAGATGTTGGCAATGCTGCTATACATCTACAAGGTACAGAACAGTCTCTACAACAAAGAATAATCTGGCCCAAAATATCAATATTGCCAAAGCTAAAAAAATCCTACTCTAGGTAACCACCAGAAGATATGCATGATATGTACATCAAAGTGGAATAATAAAACTATCTCCTCAATTTAAAAAAAGGCAAACAGAGAAAGAAAAAAGAATTATGAAACAAATGAACAGATTATGTCAAAAAGAAACAAGAAGAGTTAAATGCCAGATGTAATCAGAAATCACATTAAATAGAAATGGCATAAATATTTCAACTAAAAGATTAAGGTTGTCAGAGAGGATATACATTAAGTGTTTGTTGCTTAAGATACATGTAAATAAATGGACACAGGGCAGTCTGATATTTCTTTTAAAAAAATGGTGGGAAATTTGAGTTGGTTTTACCAGATTCTCAGGTCTCAGCTAAGGTTTGGTAAAGTGTGTATGTGTGTGCTTTAGTGTCCACATATATACATTATCAAGTAGTTTGTATCAGCCTAGTGCTCCCATCATAAACATTATAAAAGTCAGAAAGGTAAATTAAAAATCACATATTTGATGGTATTCAAAAGCAATATGCAGATGCAGGAATTGAGGGGCTACAATCTTTAAAGTAATGGAAGCAGAGGAGTGGAGCAATTCCTTACCTTGAGAGCTTTTACAGTTCAGTGAAATAGAGTCTAAGAAGACAGCAACACCTGTTCTGGAGTAAAGAGAAGGTGGTTGCAATCCAGGACTGCCAATGCAGTTGAAAATTGAGGTGCATATAGCTAGAAAGAATTGAAACTCAGAATAGAAGCCCAGAAATCTGTTTATAAGTTCTCCCTGGTTTGTGAACTGGCTCCTGGGTTCATATGTACAGAGTGATACTCCCAAATGCACAAGAGAACACAGCAGCTGAAGAATTAAATATCCATTCAGGGATATCAACAGCTGTCTGAAAATGTGGAGCATAGGTTTGAGTCATACCCAAATAAAGAGGCCTTGGTCTAAACACTAGCAATGACATACGAAGTGAGGGTTAGAGGTAATAGTAGTAATCCACTATGTGTGCAGGCAACAAGAGGAGAATTGTCTATAGTAAATTTTAAAACAATAATAAAACTGACAACAAATTGCCCAGTGTTTTATTATCACAGATAATTCTAAATAATGTTGGTGATAAAGTACTCCTCATTGTGGGGCTTACCACTTAGACAGCACTACCTTCCTCCCATCCCCTCATGGCACAGTACACCAGAATTTTTATTGAATTCCAGTTCAGCTGTACCTTAAGAGAAAGGGACACAATTTAAGAATAACACTCACACTCTAAATGGAAGGGGTATCACTGGAAGTAAGAATAAAAAAGATAAAGACTAGCTCTAACAAAGCCATAAAGAGGTTGACAAGAACAAGACAATCTGCTGATGCTCTTCCTCCAGTGTAAGCAAACAATAGTCCAAATCCAGTCTGACCCCTGTTTATGCAAATGAAGTTTTACTGAAACACAGTCATGGTATTCTTTTATTATCCACAGTATTGTGCACTGCAATTTCAAAGGTGAATAGTTAGGATGGACACCTTATGGCCCACAAAGCCAAAGTATTTGCTATTTGTCCTTTTACAAAAAAAAAGTTTTCCAATCCCCGCTCTAATCTTTGAAAGACTTTATATTGAATAAGTTATATTACTTTCCACTTGAATGGTTGTACTCTTCATAACCCAAACTCTGTCCTTGACATCTCATACCTTTAATCTACATATCTCTTATACTGTAAGAAAGGATTTGGGACTTTTTCCTTGGTCTCTACTTGGAGTGAGAAAAGTTAGCAGCGTAAATAGCAACAGAACTGTGTTTACCCTAAAGGTCATAATTTACTATTCTAATTATTTATTTATTTGTTTGTTTGTTTGTTTATCTTTTAATCTCTGTTTAAATAATATCTAAGCAATGCTCGCTAAATTTAACCAACACTGACTAAAGAACATTACTACCTAAATGAGAGGAGAATTTATTGCTGAATTCCTCAGTTTCCAAATCTGGTTTCTGATGGTAGAAAGGAAAGACGTGTCATAAAAGAAAATTAGAGCCTTTATTTTTTTATGGAATATTTCATAAAATATTGTATCAAATATTTTTATAATAAATAATAAGAGTGGAACCTGGTGTATAAAACTTTACCTAAAATATATTCAAACTTCAGGCCTAATTAGTCAACTATTATCACTTGCTACAAATTCTTGCCTTTTTTTTTTTAACAGCATATATCTTTATATATCCCTCCTTTCCTCACTATCCAGAGCAATCAAAAGTAGGAATCTAAAGTTGTGCTTACAGAAGTAAAGAGTAAAACTGTGGTTACTAGAGGCTGGGGAGGGAAGGAGAAGAGGAATAAAGAGAAGTAGGTTAACAGATATAAAATTATAGCTAGACAGGAATAATAATTTCTAGTGGGCTACAGTTGTGTTAAGCATCTATAACTTTTTCCTTTGGCCTGTGCTTTTGGGGTCATATTCATGAGGTCTGTACTCACTCTTACTTCCTGGAGTGTTTCCCCTATGTTTTCTTTAAGGAGTTTTATTGTTTCAGGGTGTATACTTAATTCTTAAATCCATTTTGAGTTGATTTTGGTATATGGTGAGAGGTATGGGTGTAGTTTCATTCTCTTGCATATGGATATCCAGTTTTCCCAGTAACATTTGCTGAAGAGGCAGTCTTTTCCCCAGTGTATAGGCTTGGTGCCTTTGTCAAAGATCAGATGGCTGTAGGTGTATGGGTTGATTTCTGGATTCTCTATTCTGTTCCATTGATCCGTGTGTCTGCTTTTATGCCAGTACCATTCCTCTTTTGGTTATTGTAGTTTTGTAGTATAGTTTAAAGTCAGGTAGTATTATGCTTCCAGCTTTATTATTTTGCTCAATACTGCTTTAGCTATTTGGGGTCCTTTGTTGTTCTGTATGAAAGTTAAGACTGTTTTTTTCAATTTCTGTGAAGAATGCTATTGGTATTTATATGGAAATTACATTGAATCTGTAGATTGCTTTGGGTAGTATAGACATTTTCACAATGTTAACTCTTCCAACCCAAGAGCATGGAATATCTTTCCATCTTTGTGTGTCTTCCTTAATTTCTTTCAGAAGTAGTTTGTAGTTCTCATTGTAGCAATCTTTCACCTCCTTGGTTAAATTGATCCCAAGGTATTTTATTTTTTTCTGTGACAATTGTAAGTGGGCTTACTTCCTTTATTTCTCTTTCTGTTAGTTCATTATTTGAGTATGTAAATGCAACTCACTTGGGGGCATTTATTTTGTATCCTGTAATGTTGATGAAGTTATTAACAAGCTCTAGGAGTTTTTTGATAGAATCTTTAGGTTTTTCTATATATATAGAATCATGTCATCTGCAAATAGGGACAGTTTGACTTCATCTTTTCAAATCTGGATTCTCTTTATTTCCTTCTTTTGTCTGATTGCTCTGGCTAGTACCTCCAGTACTAAGTTAAATAGAAGTGGTGAGAGTGGGCATCCTTGTCTTGTCCTGTTCTTAAAGAAAAGGCCTTCAGTTTTTCTCCACTGAGAATGATATTGGTTGTGGACTTGTCATAAATCACTTTGATTGTGTTGAGATACTTTCTTTCTATACCTAATCTGCTGAGAGTCTTTATCATAAAAGGATGTTGAATTTTGTCAAATGTTTTTTTCAGCATCTATTGAGACAATCATATGGTCTTTGTCCTTGATTTTGTTGATGTGATGTGTCTCATTTATTGACTTTCATCTGTAGAACCATCCTTGCATCCCTGGAATGTATCACACTTGTTCACGGCGTAAAACTTTTTTAATATGTTGCTGTATTCTGATTGCTAATACTTTTTGAGGAATTTTGCATCTATATTCATCAAGGATATTGGCCTGTAATTTTATTTTTTTGATGTGTCTTTATCTGGTTTTGGTATCAGAGTTATGTTGGCCTCATAGAATAAGTTTTGGAGAGTAGTTTCTGTTTCAATATTTTTGAATAGTTTGAGGAGAATTGGTATTAACTCCTCTTTAAAAGTTTGACAGAATTCAGCTGTAAAGCCATCCAGACCTGGGCTTTTCTTTCTTGGAAGATTGTTGACTACCACTTCAATCTCATTGCTTGTTATTGGTCTGTTCAGGTTTTCCATGTCTCCTTGGTTCAGTCTGGGTAGTTTGTATGTGTCTAGAAACTTATCCATATCTTCCAGATTTTCATATTCATTGTCATGCATTGTTTTATAATAGTCTCTAATGATTCTTTGTATTTCTGTGGTATCAGTTGCAATGTCTCCCTTTTCATATCTGATTTTTGTTATTTGGGTCTTCTTTCTTGTTTTCTGTTTTTGTTTTTGTTTTGTTTTGTTTTGTTTTGTTTGTGTGTGTTAACCTAGCTAATGGTTTGTCTATATTATTTATCTTCTATAAAACCAACTTTTTTGTTTCATTGATCTTTTCTATTGTTTTCTGGGTCTCTATTTCATTTAGCTCTGCTCTGATCTTAATTATTTCTTTCCATCTACTACATTTAGGTTTGGAGTGTTGTTGTTTTTCAAGTTCTTTGAGGTGTAATGTTAGGTTATTTATTTGAAGTCTTTCCATTCTTTTGATGTAAGCATTTATTGCAGTGAATTTGCAGTATCCCACGGGTTTTGTTGTGACATCTCTTTTTTTTATTAGTTTCAAGAAATTTTTTGATTTTCTGTTTAATTTCTCCTTGGACCCATGGGTCATTCAGAGCCTGTTCCTTAGTTTCCATGTATTTGTATATTTTTCAGAGTTTTGCTTATTATTAACTTCCAGATTTAGTCCATTTTGGTCTGAAAAGAGACTTGGAATTTTCAATTTTTTAAAGTTTGCCGAGAATAGATTTGTAACCTAATACGTGGTCTATCCTTGATAATGCTCCATGTGATGATGATAAGAAAGTGTATCCTTTAGTTATTGGGTGAAATGTTTTGTGTCCCAGTTGGTCTAAGGTGTAGATTAAATCCTGTGTCTCTTTGTCAATTTGTTGCCTGGAAAATCTGTCCCATACTGAGAGAGGTGTGTTCAGATCACCCACTATTAATGTTTTAGGGACTATTTCTTTCTTTAGGTCTGAGTGTTTGCTTTATATATCTTGATCTTCCAGTATTGGGTGCATACATGTTTATGATTGTTATGTCTTCTAGATGGATAGATCCCTTTATCATTATACAGTGGCCTTGTCTCTTTTTATGTTTTCTGGTTTAAAGTCTATTTTGTTCAATATAAGAATAGCTACTCCTGCTCCTTTTTGTTTTCCGTTTGCATGGTATATCTTTTAACATCCCTTCACTTTTAGTCTATGTGTGTCTGTACAGGTGAGGTGGGTCTCTTGAAGGTAGTATGTACTTGGGTCTAACTTTTTAATCCAATCAATCAGTCTGGTCTTTTGAATGGGAAGTTTAGTCCATTCACATTCAGGGTAGTTATTGACAAGTGTTGCTTAATTCCTGTCATTTAATTTTTCTTATTTAGATGGTTTAAATATCTTTTGATCTTTATTTCCCCTTTTATTTCTCTTCTTCAATTTTAGCTAGAAATTTAAGGTGGGCTGATTTAGCTTCTTTCTCTTTCTTGCAGGTATTTTTGTTTTATTGGTGGTTTTTGCTCTTTCTTGTGTATTTGTGATAGTGGTCACCATTATTCAGATTCCAGATGAATGACTCCCTTGAGAAATTTTTTGCAGGGCTGGTCATGTTGTGGTGAACTCTCACAACTTTTGTTTGTCTGGGAAATATACTTTTTCTCCCTCATTTCTGAAGGAGAGCCTTGTTGGGTAAAGAATTCTTGGCTGACTTTTTTTTTCTTTTAGTACTTTGAATATGTCATTCTACTTTCTTCTGGCCTGTAGGGTTTCTGTTGAGAAGTCTGCTGTTAGTCTGATGGGGGCTCCCCTACAGGTGACTTGTTGCTTTTCTCTTGCTGCTTTTAGAATTCTCTCTTTGTCTTTGAGCTTTGCAAATTTAATTATAATGAGTCTTGGGTAGATCCATTTGGATTGAATCTGTTTGGGGACCTTTGAGCTTCCTGGATCTGAAGGTCTGTTTCTTTCCCTACACTCGGGAAGTTTTCTGTTACTATTTCCTTGAATAGGTTTTCAATGTCTTTTCCTTTCTGCTCCCCTTTGGGAATAACCACAGTTCAGCTGCTAGAGTGCTTGAGGTTGTCTGCTCTCTCTCTTAGATTTTCCTCATTATTTTTAATTCTTTTTTTCCCCTTTTTTCTTTCCTTTCTTTCTTTCTTCTTCTTCTTTTTTTTTTTTTTGTCTGCCTGGATTATTTCAAAAAGACCATCTTCAAGATCTGAAATTCTTTTTTTCTGCTTGCTCTACCCTCCTGCTCACGCTCTCTATAGTGTTTTTTATTTCATTGAGTGAATCTTCCGTTTCTAGATGCTCTGCTACACTCTTTTTTAAGGTATTAATCTCTTTGTATATTTCCTCCTTCACATTCTGGATTCTGTTTGTTTGTTTGTTTCATTGTGATCTCTAATTAAGTCTTCTTTAATTTCTTTGAGTTTTCTTAAGATCATTGCTTGGAATTCTTTTTCAGACATTTCAAGGATTCTCTGCTCCAAGGATTCTGATACTAGAGCATTAGTGTAATCCTTCTGTGGTGTCATATCTTCTTGTTTATTTGTAGTTCTAGTATTTTTTTGTTGACATTTGATGATTTATTAGAGGGTTTGCTTCTTCTATTACACAGATGTTGTCTATGAGGATAATGATTTCTTCCTCTATTTTCAGGCTTTACTGTTGAATCTTCTTATATCACTGTAGTCTAGTGAGCAGTAGGTTGTCTGTGGAGTAGTCTTGGTTGCTACTGTGGTGGTGAATTGTCCTTGCTTGAAAGTAGGTGTGGTAGTGGCTATATTACCCCACCTCATGTCCTGTTCCACAATCTGTGGTCTTAGAACAAGCCCCCAGCAAGTCTCCTTGGATCACCTCAGAGGGAAAGGCTGTGGGTACCTGGCACCTCCATCTGGATCCAAGGAGGGGGTAGGAGTCAATTGCACTATATGCATCTCCTTGGCTCACCCATAGCAGGGTGGGCTGAGCTGGGTTGCAGGTCCCTGGTGCCTTCCTCCAGGTCCAAAGCTTTTGCTATTTCTTAATGTGAAATTTTCACCCCTTCCAAAGGTGACTCTTTATTTATAGTAACTTTTAATCATCTTTTCATTTACCCAGTGAGAACTATTCTCAGACTAAACACTGACCCTATATTTCCCAGTCGTTAATGTCTCTGTCACCTTTATTGCTGATACTGCTTTTATATTAATTAGATGCAAGCATCTACTTATTTCCAAGCAGAACTGCTCAACATTAGTTTTTAGCAAATAAGTAAAAACAAAACATTAACCAGCTACTGAATATTATAATTGTTATGCATATGTTCATTTAATAAACTTTTTCTCAGCTTAGACCTTGTGCCAGGATTGTTGGAGAGTGGAGATATAGCAGTTAATAAAGTGACAGTTCTGTCCTCATGGTTCATCAACATGAAAATAGTTGTGTTAATATATACTTGAGTGTTAAAATAAAATTAACTACAGAGTTCTATGGTATTATAGAAGTATAAAACCTAACCTATTTAAGAGATAAGGAAAGACTCTGCAGAATGTACTTTAAGCATATATCTGAGATATGAGCAATGAGCTAGACATATGAGGAAACTCTAAGACAAAAAAAGCATGGCATGTGCAGGAAACCAAAATGCCTTTAGTAATGGTAGACCATATTGAAAGGCTTAAACTAGAGAGTAGATCAGGATGCCAGAATTATTAGGAAATTTAGAAGTTTCCCAAGTCATTGAAAGTCTAGGGAAAAAGTTTAAACAGGAAGTGATATGATTAAATGTGGGAATAAATTGAAAAGGACTAGTTTTTTGCTCTTCTTTCTTTACCTTTTTCACCTCCTACAAACCAGTCGTAAGATCCAACAAATTCTACTTCCTAATATATATCAAATATATCAAATTTTCTATAGATATACTGCATTCCTATTAATTTCCACCACTCTCTGACTAACCTACAATGCTAAAATGATCCTATATTTGACCTCAGTAATTCCAGTTATTTGACCAAACTTAACGCCATATCTCCTAATTTCAACAATTAGAATTTCATTTAAACATGATGAATCTGTAAGAATCCAAATCAAAGATACTCAACAAGCAGTTGAATAATTAGATATAAAGAATTAGAACTCAAAGGAGAACACTGGCCTAAAAATATGAATTTACAAGTTATTAGCAAGAACATGGTGAGTGATGAGACTGAGAGGAACAATATGTCCAAAAGAGTTGTTTAATACAATTCACTTAATAAAGAATGCCATCCCCAGGATAATGCTAAACTCCGTTCTCCATTACTGCTGTGTTATTCAATGTTATGCAGAAATGGCAAAGAAGAGTAGTTAGAAGGAAAGGGAGGAATTAAAGAAGAAAGGAAGTGGGTAGCATGAAAGATATTTCCTGAGAAAATTATCCATATTTTCCTGTGGCTATCATGGGTGACTCTAAGTATTTTCCCTGGGAATATTCAATAAAAAATAACTTCTGCAAGTTTTATGATGAGGACTTTGAGAATTCCTGATGAAAATTTTAAAGTGCTTGAATAGTTAGAGATCTATTTCTACAGCAAAATTCGATGAGTGGATATGGAAACTGTGGTATATCTACATAATGGAATAGTACTCAGCTATAAAAAAGAATGAAATACTGC
>NW_007731236.1:122507-129904 GCF_000696425.1 Galeopterus variegatus | reverse complement strand
TATGCTTCCTGATACACTGGATTAACAATATAGTAACAGGTTGTTGGATTTTTTTTTCTTCCTAGAGGTTTTTGTTTATTAACATTGAAGATGAATTTAGAGATTACTTAATATCACTACTGTAGTTAATAGATTAATGTGACGGTTACTGTTACATATTTACTTGACTGGATTAAGGGATGCCCAATTAGCTGGTAAATCATTATTTCTGGGGGTGTGTGGGAGAGTATTTCTAAAAGAAATTAGCATTTCAACAGGTAGACAGAATAAAGAAAATCACCTCACCAATGCAGGTGAGCATCATCCAATCCTTTGAAGGCCCTAATAGAATGAAATGGTGGAGGAAGGGCAAATTTACTCTTTGATTGAACTGGGACATCCTTTTTCTCCTGCCCTTGGGCAAAAAAGTACATATTTATCCTGCACCACATGATGTTTTGAAATATATAGACACTGTGGAATGACTAAATGGGGCTAATTCATATATGCATTACCTCAAATACTAATTTTGTGGTGAGAACACAAAATCTACTCTCAGTGATTTTCAAGAATGCAATATATTGTTATTAACTATAGTCAACACGTTGCACAGTAAATTTTTTTAACTTATTTCTCCTATCTAAATGAAATGCTGCATCTTTTGACCGACATTTTTCCAACCCTTCTATATGTATATATGTGTATATTTATATATGTGTGTATGTGTGTGTGTGTGTGTGTGTGTGTGTAAATAATTGGTTCTGTTTTTCTGGAGAACCCTAACTAATACAATTAAGAAACCACAGAAAAGTTAAGTGTTATGTTTAAGATCTGGCTGCCAGGAAATGGCAGAGCTGGTGCAGGGCTTCCAAGGTTAGCCAGAATTAAGGCTTCCATGATGCATTGTTTTTATTAAAACTCCATTTAGTCTTTTGTAATCACAAGGTAGAAGGTATTTATGTCTCTCTTTTTAAAATGAAAACAAAATTATCGCTCTATAGCCAATTGCAATTTACAAAGCAACTTCAAAATCAAATAGTTTATTACCATAACGTATTCTCAAAATGGACCTTCAAATGCTGTATCTACCAACATTATGATTTTATTTATAATGTAATATCACTTTTATGTGTCACTTGATACTTTACATACCAACATACAAAAACATAAATATGTATAAAAATTCCCTTTGCATCTAAAGAAAGTATATCATCCTGAAGCCAGTTTGCTTGTAAACTTTCTATATTTTATTTTCCTAAGAGAGAAAGAAGCCAACTTAGCTTTATATCAGAAATTAAAATTACATTTGCACAAAAACTGTGAGTAAATGTATTTTTAAAGAAACTAGTCATCATATTTTACTTAGAATGCTACTGTATGCTTCATAATCAGTATCTATCCTTTTGTGCTAATTATATTTTAGATTACATTTTTTTTAATTCACAAAATCTCTATTAACCTTTCATGAAAAGGTTAATTGAGAGACGAATTTCTATTCATAATAATATTCACTTGAGTCAAGAAGTTTGAAGGAAGAAAATGGCATAATGAGTAATGTGCTTTGAAGCAGAATACTTCTTATAGCCTGTGATGCATCTGATCCCAATTGGATTAATTGGGACTTAACAGTGATTTACCTCACTTCAAATATAGCTCAAAATTGTAAGGAGCTGTTGCTCAACTAATATAATATATTAAAATATACATTTATTTTTTATTCTAGTTTTTGGGAATGTAGAGGACAAGACTTTTGGAGAAGACCACAAGGACCCTAAATGAACATGTATTTGAATTGAGATAGGGATGATAAAAAATATGTGTATGTGGCTGTAGGTATTTCCCAGAAAGAGAGACCTAGCATGCTCTAACTCAATAAAGGACAGCCCAAAAGAAAAAAATAAAATTGTTGGTTTTTAGAAAAGAGTTGAGGGATGGAAAAGAAAGGAAGGAATAATACATTTGCCAACTATCTCTTGTATGGAATGTCTCAGAATCCCTGAATGCAGTAGATATTTTCTTCTGGTAGTATTTTACTAATATTTTCAGTACTTATTGTAGGTGCTCAAGAGAGGTCAGAATCCCTGAATGCAGTAGATATTTTCTTCTGGTAGTATTTTACTAATATTTTCAGTACCTTTGCTTACTTATTGTAGGTGCTCAAGAGAGGGGAGATCAATCCTGAAGAAAAAGAATGACTAGAGAGAATTTATAAAAAACTACTGTTATGTGCAGACTTGGAACCAAATGAGAGAAACGTTTTCTTCAAAAATGAAACCAAGTCACATCCTGAGATAAAAGTGGGCAGTGTCAGCAATTGTAAAAGATGAAAAGTAAATGTTAATAACAGTGCTGAAAAGAAAATGCTACCTCCCCCCAACAACAACAACAACAAAACATGTAAACAAAACAACTTAGAAAAAAATATAGACAACTGGAGTACACATTGATGTAAGTGTATAACATTGTTTCCAGCTTCAGATCATGCTCCTATATATTGATTGTCTGAGATTTCATCTACATTCACAATGGGGTAGAATTAAGAAACCCTCTCTGGGCATTATTTCCCATGGCAGGATGGAGGAGGAGAGGTAGGGCTACATACTTTGGAAGAGAGCATCCAAATGTAGGACAGTCATTTCAACTCTTGGTAATTTAGGTATTTTATGTGAAGTGATCCTGGAAACACATAAATTCCTAAACACACAATGCCAGAAGTATGTATTTAAGATTTCTTAGAAGTTATTTCAGAGAGAATCTTATCACCTCTTTTACAATCCCATTCATATACATAACTTAGTTTTCCAATGAAATAAACCAAACAAAAGGAGTTTCGGAAAATTGTCTAAGATCACACAATCAGCTTCTCATTTGCACTGGAATTTATTTCTCCTGCCGGCTCTGGCAGTTGCTTAGAATACTTTAGATCTCTGAAAAGACCTCTAGGAATTCTGTCCACTTGGGAATTTATTTTCAGGCCTTGAAATCAACCCAGGTCCGTATTGTCTTCAAAGCAATTGCCAATCAGCAGATTCCTCAGCAACCTGAAAAGCACCTAGAAATATCCAGATTGTCACAGAATCAGATAAGTAGTTCAGAAATATGTTTTAATGAGGTGGTTTTCTATGGGAAAATGGTTTGATTTTAATTACAGAAGAAGCCAAGATATTTTCTGCCGTTTATTTAAGATAATTTTGGGAGGTCTTTTCAGTTATAATAGCTATGAAAATACGACTTCACATTTGGACAACCTTTAGGCAGAATTTTTGGTAATACTAATATGTACCCAAGCAAGTATTACAGAAAATTTGTATTTTACTTTGTAAGGAGAGTGTTCTCAAAGAGAAAGTTTCACTTTTGACAGGAACATGTGGATTCCAAATTTCTCAAATTACTGGAATTTGGAGTTTTAGAAATGAATATCACTGAGCTGTTTTAATAGTTGAAGAGGTCATTTTAGAACATCTCGTCCATCGAAGTGGAAGCTTGAGATGTGCAAATGTACAAAAAAATATTTATTTGAATCTCTTGCCCTCCTTCTAAATTTACCTTAGAAATGTGTTTTTGAAAGTTATATTGTGCCAGAACTAAAGGCGATTTTAAGATAATAAGTTCAAAAGTTTCTAGCTTATTTCTAACTTTAGAAGCTGTTATGCTTGCATGGTTGGCAAAATATTTTCCTCTGGAAAAAGTGGTCCTGTTTTCATAGTGTTGTTAATGTTAGCAATTGTTGAAATTTATCATATTCTAGCAAATGTGAAGAATACGAGGGTCTTTAGTTCTATTTCCTTATATCATGACATACATTTTAAATTTGGTTATTAAGAAATAAGATTACAGAATAAAGAAATAGCTCAAGAGAGTATCTAATTATCATAAAGGTAATTTTACTAGGTTAATATTAGTCCCATGCCAGTTCTGTGGTTTTTAGCTCTATAAAGTCTCTAGACCAACTTTAACCCTTCTCTAGGTGCCACTACTAAACTATACAAAGTAAATGGACACACATATATTTGTAAAGACTTTATAAAACAGTAGTCAGAGTCGGTCGATAATTCATTACAAAACTGTAGCACACATGCTGCTGATAGATGTTTATTGAGTACTAAATAGAAGGCACTGTGCTAGCCACTGGTGATAAAAAAATATTTCTATGACTGGGCTTCTCTCCTCAAGAAGTTAAAAGACCATGAGGGACACAGTTCTGCACATAAATAATTATAGTGTTTTATTAAATCATTTATTATACCTTACAAAGTCACAAGATGTGCTATAATAAGGGAGATTAGGGAAAGCCTCTTGGAACAGATGATATAATAGGCAAAAAATTAGGATTTTTCAGGAAGACAAAAACAAAAAAGTAGGTTTAGCAAAGAATAGCATGCTCAAAAACAGGCAGGTGAGAGAAAGCCAGACACACTAAGGCAGTTAATTTCTTACTGCTTTTTAATTCAATTTATATGGAGGACTAAAGGAGGCAGAACATTAAATTGTAAGCTTGTGGGGTCAGATCATACTAAAAAATGTGTACGTTATTCTGTGAGTAGTGGGAAGACATTTAAAGTATGACAGTGACAAAATGAGATTTGCCTTTGTAGAAAGATCAATGCTGGGATGAGATCACTACTGGTGTTCCGTGAAAGTCTGAGAAAGAACTAATGTAGAGGTCATCAAGATGCAAAGTATGAGAAGATCTGAGGTAGGCTTGTCAAGTTTGGCTTCACAAGTTTGAGGAATACAACACAGAAGGTACATATGTGAATGAACTTTATTCTGAATGACTGCTACCAAATTTTTGTCAAACACCCTACCTTTCTGGGTAGCAAGAATACTTAGGTTTACTAGTCAATGACATCTCAGTCTAATAACTTTCCAGTAAATTCTAGCTTAAAACTAAGTTTAGGACAGTTCACAGCATCCTGTCAAAGAGTCCACGCAGAATTTCCTGCAAACATAATATGCTGTTACCTACGGAAAGACCCAGGGGTGGGGGAAACTGTGTATACGTTCCTGGTATCTTTAGAATTGGCTTTCTCGGTTACAGTAGAGTACAGTGCTATTTTTTTATGTGACCTATTAGATGGCAATTGTGTGCATACCTACAGCTTTAGAAAATAAGATTTTCAAGTAATAATAATTTAAAAATGCACCTAAAAACATACAAACCATTTAAATGATAAAGGAATAAGATAGTTTTTTAAAAGACCAGGCATATTTTTTTTAATGAAACAAAATTGACTAGAAATAAAAAATGTCACTGAATATATTAGTTAGGGTTTAATCAGGAAAACATAGCGACTATAATTAATGGTAAATATAAATTTATTATAGGAAGTATACCTTACACAAATATGGGAGGTACTAGGTAAGTGAAAGTCTGGAAGTTAATGTTGTATAATGAGAAAAAAAAATTTACTAGCCAAACTGCCTGAATAACTAGCACAACTAGAAAAGTGAGAGTTTGCAGGCAAACCCAACACACGAAGCATATGCAGGTACCAGGTTAGTGATGCAAAATGGGAGATCATGGACCAGTTTATGTCCAACTGCTGCCTCTTTCTGCTACTGCCTCTGTGAACCCACAGTGGTAAGAACTAAGCACTGTCCTTTTTATCATGGAAGTGTTCCAATACAATTAAACTGACATATCATAGGATTAGGTTGCTCCCTCTTGTTGGCAAGTGGGCACTCAGAAATGTCCTTATTGATTTTTTGTTTTCTTTTGTTTTACCTCACTGCATAAAATTTTATGTTACTGAGTCCATGTATATGACACTGACATATCATAGGATTAGGTTGCTCCCTCTTGTTGGCAAGTGGGCACTCAGAAATGTCCGTATTGATTTTTTGTTTTCTTTTGTTTTACCTCACTGCATAAAATTTTATGTTACTGAGTCCATGTATATGACCTTTAGTCCTTTCCTTATTGCTGTTTTGTTCATAACCTTATTAAGCAAGAGCAAGGAGCCAGAGGCAAAAGGCAGACTGGCATTCCAGGAACAGGTCATCTTGTCTACCTAACTAGTAAGATTCTTTCCCACTGAAGAGTATTTTGTCTATAGAACAAGATGACCTCACACTCTTTGCCCATTGGACAAGGATGATCCACAGTCATCCTCCTCAGACTACCTTGTCACCAGTGTGACAGTTGTGTTCTTTCTGTCTCTAACCACTCAGCCAAAAAATTATCTACTGCAATTAAATCATTGAAGGTTGGTATCTCTGGCCATCTCTCATTCCAGATAAAACAAACAGCAAATGCACTGCACTCTTCAAAGCTCTGGTATTTTGAGAAATTTCCTTCACCATTTCTTTCAGTGCTGTGTTTCAGGCAGTAGTGTTGTATTTCTCTACTCTTTTGGGTGGTGCCAGGATAACCATGCCCAACCATCACTAAACTAAACCTGTTTTTTTTTTTTTCTTTCTCAGACAGCTAGTCATAGGAAACTCGCCATGAAGCCACAGCTATGTATTGAAAGAGAGGAGGCAATGAAGCAGAATGAGGAGAGACAGTGAGGTGGATGGTAGGGAACATGCCTTGCTCATGCCACTTACTTTTAGCTGCATGTCCTGCCCATACCCAATATCATATGCACCACTCACAGGTGCATACAACTTTATGGATGTGTCTCAGGTTAGGTATCATAGGAACTTGGTGGCCTGTGTTTAAGTGTTCAGTGGTTCAGTTTCTACTACAGTTCAGTAGTGAGAGAGAAGCTGTTCTTTTTCTTTTTTTTTCTAAATAGGAAAATAGGATTGTCTTAATCCATTTTTTTTTTGTTGTTGTTGTTGCTATAACAGAATATTTGAGACTGGATAATTTTTAAAGAAAAGTGGCTTACAATTCAAGAAGCCACAGGTGCATACAACTTTATGGATGTGTCTCAGGTTAGGTATCATAGGAACTTGGTGGCCTGTGTTTAAGTGTTCAGTGGTTCAGTTTCTACTACAGTTCAGTAGTGAGAGAGAAGCTGTTCTTTTTCTTTTTTTTCTAAATAGGAAAATAGGATTGTCTTAATCCATTTTTTTGTTGTTGTTGTTGTTGCTATAACAGAATATTTGAGACTGGATAATTTTTAAAGAAAAGTGGCTTACAATTCAAGAAGTAGAGATTGGGCACCTGCATCTGATCTGGCAAGGCCCTCACACTGCTTTTACTTATGGTAGAAAATGGAAGGGATGCCAGCATGTTTTAGTCCATTTTGTGTTGCTATAACAGAATTATCTGAGACTGGGTAATTTATAAAGAAGAGAGGTTTATTTGGCTTATGATTCTGGGACAGCTGCATCTGGCACGGGCCTCAAGCTGTTTCTACTCACGGCAGAAAAGCGGCAGGCAGCTGGCAGGTATGACCAGGTAACATGGTGAGAGGAAGCAAGAGAGAGAGAGAGAGAGAGAGAGAGAGAGAGAGAGAGAGAGA